>NW_008686337.1:0-5956 GCF_000695815.1 Acanthisitta chloris
ACTAATCCACTCATTTCACAGTTACCACCAAAGTTCTGGAAGGTATGGAAAGGCTTTCTAGCTTCTGGATTATGGAAATTCTCTCAAAAAATTACTTTGCTCTTTAACCATGTGTTTTCTCAAGATTCTGAAAACAGGTTTGAACCAGCTAGTTTTAAATGTCACAGAAGTCTGGTATTTGATCAATTCAGAGAGCTATAATTCTCAGCATTCTAAAAGGAGTAAGAAATAAAGTTTTTTTATTCTTCTGTATTTTACATTGTTTGTTGGCACCAATGTATTTGATACTTTCTTAAATGATGCTGGTAGAACCCACTAACTATTCACATTTGGTTTAGTTGTGGCTGACATGTAATATCAGCATATTTTGTTACTTTGCAGTTCTCTCTTATTTTGCAGGCTGCTGACATTTTAGTGACATCAATATTTGATTATATTCTGCTGCAAACCTGACCATTTTATTCCTACTATTTCTTATCAGTTAGGTCCTCTTTCAAAGAAATTCTCCTCTTTCATCATGTCAACTTATCTTCCTATAAATATTTTGCAAAATATTCCATAACATTTCTTTTCTCTCTAACATTTCTTTTCTCCACCACTCACCTCATGTTTTGTGATGAAATAATTGAAATAGTTTCTCATTGGTTGTATTTTTTTTAGTTTTCTACTGGTAGCTTGTATCTTAAACTCCTGAAAAATGTCCAGGTATAGGACACATTGCTGAAATAGAGCTTAGATTTTTATGGTTAAGAAAGCCAAATTTCTAGGCTGAAAGTCAAACTATAATTAGGTAGTAAGAATAACTGCACATGTCCAAGCACTTTGCATGTTGTGATCACATGTAAAACCTTTAATCACAATTGATGGTTAGTGAGATATTCATGGTCTTTCACTATTGAGTTGCATCCTACCTAACATAATCCAATTATTTAATATAGAGTTTGCATGAGAAAAAGGATTTCAAAGCAATCACAGGTGAAATTGACATGCCTGGTCTGAAATTCCTTCCATTTATTTAGATCTCAACTTGTATGTATCTCGAAAGTACTTCAAACAATTAAATCCTGCCCTATATCAGGTTTCACATCTGTTTATTAAAAATTACAGAAAATGAGGAAGGGAAGGGAGAGTATTACTCTTAGTGGCTTTAGGATAAGAAAACTTATATACAGTGATTGCTGCCCAATATCAGTGACTGGATCTGTGAGAGATCCGGCACTAGTACCTGGTCATATAGCTCTGAGAGACATGTTTTAGCTATTATAAAAATTCTGCTTATGTCATTTAGCACAAAGATGACAGATTTATATACTACCACACATTTCAAAGGCATAATGAGGGCAGAAGTGTTTCTTTCACTGATAAAATATTAATGCCAAAAACTGAAGTAATCAGGAAATCATAAAAAGACAGAGTTCCCTTGGACAACCATCTCAGACACTTTCCATATCCCTCTCTCTTATTGGTTACATTAATAGCACATCATTCAGTGCATTAAGGTTTCCATTTAACAAACAGCAATGTAAATATTACTTCCTGTATAGAATGGCCAACGCAGTGGTGTATGACTATTATTGTTAGAAAACTTCCTGAATTTCCTGACTGCTGCCTGCCTCAATTATATAAAAAGACAAGGAGTGTTTTGCTTTTTGTATCCCCAACTAAATTCATCTCCTGTGCTTGTGAGATGATAAAAGAAATTAAAAGCTGAAAAAATCTCAGTCTACACCAATCGAACTTTTTTCTTGAGGGCATGTACTCTGTGATGAAAGAAGATGGCTTATCTTTTCTTCCTCCTGATGTTTCCAAACTCATATCTGGAGGCCTGACATCCAAGACAGAACAAGCTTGTACAAAGAATTAATAACCAGAAAGAGAGCTCCTCAAACATGATTGCTATAGGTGGAAAGGACTGTTCAGTACATCTCAGCCTCACACTGTGTCAGGTCCTCTTGGTAGAATCCCTAGGTTGATACTCATTGTGTTTTTGCTATTGACTGAAGTAATTTAACACAGTGTTATGGTACAAACTTAAACTGGCATTTTAAAGGTTATCCAGCATGTCAATAGTGCACATAGCAGGAATCTGTCTTTATGGGCCTTATGAAAAATAAAGGAGGATCTCAGGCACATACACACTTAGAGTTTAAATTAGGTGCAAGAAGTCATGGAATTGATCTATGCATAAATATAAAACCTGCTATGCATGAATGACCCAAACCTTCAGCATGTTAACATTTTTTCAACTTTGTACTGAGAAATTAAGCATTTATTCCCTACATCAACCACAAACCCCATATTTATGTCTGCGTAGTGTAAGTCCTATGACAAAACAAAATTGCATGGAAAAAAAGCCTGTGTAGAAAAAACATATAATTCTCAGCTGTGAAAGGTAGCAGGTACAATTGTGTGTTTGTGTGTAAGGTTTTAGAGTGAATGGATCACGTTGTCTCAACAAAAGAGCTAGCTAGGATTGACAGATGTGAGCTAATCTGTACTGTGTTTTATTTTTCTTCTATTTATTTCACAGTATGTTTTATAGTAGCATATTTTGATGCTCTGGATAGTTTTGCTACCAATGTAAGTGCCTTTTTTTCCATCAAGGCCATTGTGCCTCAGAGTTTCCTGAAGTATTGGGTTGTATTAAAATATGTAGGAATATCTTCCTTGGGTATTGCACTGCATGAAATTATATGAGAATGTCTCTGTATTTGATTTCATAAAGTTTCCTGTTATTGGACCAGTTAATTATAATGCAATCTGTGTTTTAACATAAGAATCACTGTAAGAGAGAAAAAATGAGGCAAGAGAACTGACTCATTAGGAGATAAAGGCAAAAGAAAATCAGGTTTTCAGATTCCATATTTGCCTCGTGTATTTCTTGTTGCTTCCCTGTACTTCACCCAGACTACCCTGTGCACCCTTGCACTCTTCCCAATCATCAGCCTCTCCTGTTGACTGTCCCCATATTTGACCAGAAATAACAGTATAGGACCATCTTCCCTCATTTCCTTCCAGCATCTCTTCCAACACTGTCATGTTCTCTACTGCAGTTCAATGATTTGCAAAATGATATTTTAAGTCACATTATTTCAAAATCATTAAACTCTGCAACTCTATTATAGGAGAATTGAGTTTCTTGAATATTTTCTGGGCAATGATGCTAAGGGTTATGCATACCACTTTTTCAGCAGTTAAGGAGCATCAAAATGTGATGCTTGATTGGAAATATGCATTTTTTTTCTCTCCCCTTCCCATATTAAATGTTCTTTTGAGGCAGAAGATGCATTTTGTAGTAACTGTTTGGAATTTTGCTTGCTGTTATACGTCCAGTAATTTTTTGTGACCACAGATCTTTCTAGAAGCCATTTCAATTCAAGTATTCTAATGCAAACGCTTCAGATAATAACTCTTAAGGGTAACAGAATCCTCCTCTTAGGCCAAAACAAAGGCCCATCTAAACCAATACTATGTCTTATGTCAATAGCATTTAGGCATTCTGTGATATTCTGCCCAGCCTGCAGCATACTGCAGCTCCAGAAGAGGTACTGTCTTGGGTATTTTTTGTTCATATGAAAGGACCTGGTACAATATGAAGTTCATTTTTAAAGGTAATTATTTTTAAGCTTTATTTTTGACTCTATAAAGAAACATGCATAAAAGCCCTGCTACCTATCATAATCAAATTTGTTAAAACACAAACCTTGCACAGATCTTAAAGTTGTAAACTAATTTATTTAAGTAGTCTTTTTGTGAGATTTTGGTATGATGAGTATTGTCTTTATGGATTTATAATGGAATTGCTGAAACACTGAAATTAGTGACTGAATTCTCTCTATAATACTACATATAAGGTTTTCTTAAATGACTGAAAAGCAATAATATTAATGGTTAGGTTGTGTTCTGGCATAGATCATGTTTCCCTTTCTAAAAGTGGATTGAAAGAAAAGACTTCCCATTTTTGTTTTGCTCTGTTACCTGTAACTAATATAATTAATATCAAATAAATTTAATCCATCTCTGTTTCAGACAATAATTCTATGGCCAGTGATTCACAACAAGATTTGTTCTCCTGAAAATTGAATTAAAAATCGTGATTATGACCACAAAAACCCTAACACCCCTGCACCCCCCCCTACCCCCGTACAAATCCAAGTTTGCGTTACTACAGAAAAAGTGCATTGGGAAAATAGGACTGGAAGATCCTTGTAAACTGAAACTCATGTGCTTCACAAACCTGTTTCTGTGTGTCACTTCTTTCTTTGAAGTATGTCATGGAGAAGACCTTTGGGAAGTTACTTCTACTCACCCTTCTTTACCAGAAGAAATACTGATACTCAACTTTTTCTCAGTTAGGTGGGAACAGAGTTATTTTATCATGACCATTTTCCTCCTGTCTTGGCGCATTGTCACTAGGAACAGTATATGTGTAAAGAAGCAGAGAGGGCAATGTTTTTGAACAATGGCAGAGTTACTTTTTTTTTATTTGACCACCAGAACTTCACAAGGCTGATGTAGCTTGCTGCACTTTAACAGAGCTGAAGTCCTTCAAATCCAGCCTTTGTTATGACACTTGTTTTGTGTTTCCCTGATCCTGTTCTGCTACCTGCCCTACCTGATGGGAAGGTTCTCCTGCCTTCTCAAAGGGCTTCTGTGGCTAAAACTTCACACCTCCAGGCTGTTTAGGTGAAGAAGCTTCTAACAGATAGCCTATTACTAAACAATGCCACAGGTACATTGCAGATATAAAGAGGAGCAGCAACCTTTTCTGCTTCTTTAAATTTAACAGAACTTTTAAGATCAATTGCACCTTGGTGTTCTTGACTGTATTCTTTCTCTGGTCTGTTTTATTTAGTAGGCTTTTAATAAAAATCATTATAGACATTATTCAGTTTAGGACTCTAATCTGTAATGCAGTTTTGCATTGATTGCAAAAGTCAGCTGCATAACCAAGATATAGCATCAAGTGAAATATGCACCAAATATACAGATCAAAAGAAGATGTGAGGAGGAAAACAATGAAGTAATAGCAAACTCAAGTCACACTCTGTTGTGGAAAACCAGAAGTCCTGTCCATGTAAGAAACCAAAGGAATGGTACTAGAAGGACTGTACAGTAAAATGGATGTGGATGGAGGCAGGTGGGGGAAGAAAGGAGAAATTGAATGTCAAGGCATAGAAACCAAGGAGTGAAATAGACGAGAATAATAAAAGAAAATCAAGACTACTTTTCTGTTTAATCACAGAGTTATGCATAAAACAATGATTAATTTCTCATGCCTTTGCAACTAGAGTACTGAGATTATGTTATTTTACTACTGCACATGGTTACTCCCTTTCTTTCCTTATGCTCACATGGAGCCAAAGTGAGGTAGATAAAACAGTGAGGGGCAGGCTCTCTGGTTGTTCATGGTGTGCAGGGTACAAAAAGACAAAAGCAGTGCAGTGACATGCAAAAGATGTAACCTAGATATAGAACCATCAATTACCTTCCTTTAGACACCTCACAGGTGGCTATGTTACATTTTAAGTTCATCAATCAATTCAGGGTTTCACTTTGCTGTGTAGTATGTGTTCTGGGAATTGCAGCTCCTATGACCACATGCAGTCACTGATGTGTAGGCAGGAATCTTATCTGTTCCTAGCCATTGTATTCCTGTAAAAGAAAGTGATCTGTGCTCATTGCAAGATTAAAGCAAATGCAGCTATTATAATTTCTACATTATACCTTCCTTTTCAGCACACCATATTTTAAATACTTATACAGTAGTTGGGAAGGAGGAAGGAAATGCTGTAGTTCTCTCTTGTTCTGTGATTTCTGCTTCATGGCACCAAATTAATCGCCACTTAATCAGACAACTCATATATTTCATGACAATATTGTGACGGTATAGTGCTTTCTGGGGTAGAATGAAGATCTCAATTTCTTCTCCTTAGAGATGTTATTCAGCTTTGAG
>NW_008686337.1:5971-27425 GCF_000695815.1 Acanthisitta chloris
AAACATAATTATTAAAATTCTGTGACAGGAATTAAAAGGCAAATGACTATCAGAGTATTAATAAACTCTGAGTTACTTTATCTGTAAATTACATGTACTGTAACTAATCCCAGCATAGGGCTTGTAATTTCAGGATAAAAAAACATAACTCATCCTTGGGTTTGTCTGTTTTCAAACTGGTTCATTTACATTATTAAATTCCATGTGTACACTTTAGTTCTGTGACAGGAATTAAAAGGCAAATGACTATCAGAGTATTAATAAACTCTGAGTTACTTTATCTGTAAATTACATGTACTGTAACTAATCCCAGCATAGGGCTTGTAATTTCAGGATAAAAAAACATAACTCATCCTTGGGTTTGTCTGTTTTCAAACTGGTTCATTTACATTATTAAATTCCATGTGTACACTTTAGACAGACAATTCATTTTTAAAAAACTTCATCTTGGAGGAAAAAAATGTCTTCTCTGCTTCTTCTGCATGTAATATTTCTTCTGAAAGTGCCAGTGCAATTTAAAATATTTTTAAATAATTATAATCCTTGGTTGTGGAGCTTGCAAAACAAATGAGATTCCTAGATTAAACTCTTCAGTAGTGCTTGATAAATTTGATTTTAAATGTGATTCATTTATAAGTGCCTGTTCATTTTGAATTATTAATTATAATGAGATGAATGTGAGATTATATATTCATATACTGAAGAAATAAAAACTGGCTTAATGTGTCAATTACTAATAAAGAATTTTCAGGAAAAACCTGAAAATATACTGATAACATGTAGAGTTTTAGCATGACTGTTAAAACCTGTCCCTGGGAAACAACAGAAAGGTCCATTGACTTAGGAAATTAATTTATTATAATAATGTGAATCTGACAAATGTAAAGGAACTGTACATAAAGTATTTATTCCCTTAGTCATCTCATTGAACAGTTCTTCAGAGTGCCAGTACAACAGATATTGCAGCATGCACTCATTCTCAGACTGGCACTTTTACAACAATTAGCAAGCATTGGGTTCTGCAGCATGCACTCATTCTCAGACTGCCAGTTTTACAACAATTAGCAAGCATTGGGTTGTCTTTGATGTTAAGTTTTATTTATTGAGACTCAGTTCCAGCTGAGGCCAGAGTAGATACTTTCTGTTGATAGATCTATGCCTTTGGGAACATTTCTTAAAAGAAAATTAAATACTAAAAAAGTGATATGACAGAAACATATTTCTGCTGTCACAGTTTCTCAAGAGTATTTTTTTATCTGTAGTACTTAAGAAATTCAAACAGAAATACTATAAACAATGGTTCTTAGAATAAATTTTAACTAGAGTGATTAATACATGATTGAAGCGCTTATGTTTATCTCCATATTTTAGATATTGTTTATTTAAGCATTTGTTTCAAGCTCCTACTATCTGAATCTTCCTGGGGAAGACAGAAGAGTGAATATAATTAATTTTTTTAGGCTTCTATTAATTTCTGAATCTTCGCTTAGATAAATTTTCTGTAAAAATACCAGATCTTATTGCTTGAGAAAATTTGGATAAAAATTTAACGTGTATCAAAACCCTGAATTCATAAAAAGTTATGATTATGACCTCATTTTGAGTTTCCTTGATAACATTAGTACTTAAACTTTACCTATAGTGACTCTCCTAGACCATTAGGCATGAAACAATTCCTTGTGAATCTCTACAAACTCTAGTAGTTGTTTTCCATAAGAAGCCACAAAGAAAACAAACAAATTAAATAAAATGGATATATATGAATAAGGATATCAAATACACGACCAGCTCTTTCTTTTTTCAAATTTTCATGTAGCTGTCATTGTCATTTGTAAGTGACTTATTATGCTTCCTTTCCCCTCAAAGTAATGTACAGTTAAGAAACAGTAAGTTAAGGTTAATATCTGTGAATCTTCTAATGTACAGTTAATGATACGAAGTTGACATTTTGAACAAATCCCTCTCAGATCATGAGAGAAGCAAATACTTGTGAATTCAAGACCCTGGCTATTTATGAGAGTAGACTGTGACATTACAAGATGGTGCATACTAGATCCGCTTAAGGGGGGAGAATAATCTCTGATCAGCCCGTGGGAGCAAATACCAGTCATCAAAACAGGCGCTGAGGAAGGAAATATTATTCATATAAGAGAAATCCTTCAACTAAATCCCAGCCAAATTCCTGAACAGCTTCCTCAAGATACCATTCTCTGGTGCACAAAATTATTAGGACAGTAATAAAAAGTGATTACACAGCAAGAAAAACACTCTCAATGACTGTTAAATTCTATCCTAAAAAGACATGGGGCAGCAAACTGGGTTGTACTCATCACACAGTGCTGGCTGAAAATTTTAGTTCACCTAGATGAGTCTTTTCTTCTTTTTCTTTATGGAGTCACTCATAGAAATAGATGAGCCTTTTCTGCTTTTTCTTTATGGAGTCACTCATAGAAACCAAAATCTTCCTGAGTTGAAAAAATAAGCCCAAACCACATTTCACTTACATAGAAAATATTCAGGACAACAGCTCAAGATCTGAAGGACTGAGAGCACCAGATCCACATGATCATGCTTTTATGTCAAGCTGAATAATACCATAGCAAAAGTAAAACTTCAATAGGAATTTACAAAGGGAAAGAACATAACAGAAATTGAAAGCAAAAATATGATGAAAAATTGACCAAAGGAACAAATTTGCAGAAAATGGAAAATAATGAAACATAAATGACAACTGAGAAGAATGGGCAATGAAAAACTTATTTTCTATCCTCTTGAACAGATGAGACTTTCAGCTTGTGAACAATTCTGTTGTACACTGGTAAAAATATAGTGCTACTTAGTCACAAGGAGTAGAATTGAACATATTACTTCCCTTCAAACTGTATAAAGAAAACTAAATGCTGTGAGGAAAACTTTTATTTAGAAAATACAAAAGTTGGCGAAGCAGCAGTTTGAGTTATATAATGGAAATAATTCTGTAGAAATGGGCTATCTACCTCAATCAAAATGTATACATTTTCTTAAAATACATCTCTATGGATAGCTCAGTGTATAAAGTTGTTTCCTTTCTGAGGTGTATGAGTTATACTGAGGAATATGGGACAATCCAGTGACAGACTCTGAAAGAATATATGAGGATTAAACTCAAATTATAGTGGAAGACAGATGATTTTAGCTAGCATTTTACCTCTTAGTAGTACAGAAATTTGAGCATTACAATTTAAAATAAAAATAAAAATTAGTACATCATACTTGCTGGTATTGTAGTTATGAAGTTACCTAATAGGAGAAGAACTATCCTGACTAGTTTTTTCCTGACATTAGCCACTGGATTGACTTTTTTCAAGGAGATCCTGGTATTAGCAAAGATCTTGCTATAATAAGAAATCCCAATATTAACAAAAATAAGAAAAAGAACTATTATGCATCATGACTAGTTCTGAACAAATCTTTTTTTTATAGCCCCACACAAAATTCAGAGTTTAAAAAGGTAAGTTATCACACAATTTAAAGTTTTTAGCCCGTGCACTACCTTTTAGGTTTTGTAGTCATTTGATTCCCAAATATCATGTAGTCTGAGACAAAAGTAAATATAAGTAATTGAAGATATTGCCAGTTATTAAATGGTAATTATATCTCACTAGAGCATAGTAATTGTTTGGTAGCTGCAGAATGGAAAATATAAGCCTGATAGTGAAAGAAAAAACTTTGCTGATTGGTGTTCTATGCTTTTCTGATTGTTCCACTTTCTGTCCTGAATAATTTTTTATCAATTTTCATAAACAAATTGGGTTTTTAAAACCGCTTCAAGGAATAATTTATCCAATAATTTAATTTGTAATTTCAAGATCTTTACTTCAGTGGATCTATTGTATCAATCAGCACTGAAGTAATTATTTAATTTTCAGTTATACATTAGATTACATAATATTTGCATAATTAGCATCCATAAGCAAGAAATTATAACTTCATGGCAGAAATACTGTGATTCTGACAATGATAAAGAATGCAAACATTTCCTTTTGTAAAACACTGAGTACATGGAAGTAAAAGGTGTTGAGATGCAATGGCTGCCAGAGTTTAAATTATTTACCCTTGATGTGATCAATACTTTAACTGAATTAAATTAGACAGCATTGTGTTAAAGTATGACCTTTTCCTTGTCTGTCTTGTCTTCTAGCAGTTAATGATACAGTGACAAGTTGAAATACATACTCTGAATACAAATAAATTTATTTGAATAGTAAGATCTCTGGGTTCTTAGTACAAGCTTGCCTCTTAGCCATGGACTTAGTAACTAATGGCTATGAAGCATGCTTTAAATTCATCTTTGATCTGCTGGTGGGGGTGTTTACTGCAGAGGATTTTAATACCTAAAAATTTTTTCCTAGATATAGATCCTGAAGAGTGAATATTCAGAATAGCTTCATTTCTGTCTCTTGTATACCTGCAATTTACATAGAAGGTGTTTATTAGAAATAAAATTTTAATTTACTGTAAGCATATCTAGGGTTTTCTTATTGCTTCCATTATTTACAAGACCTAGATTGCTGCCTGGACCTATCCAGGTGGAAGAATAATTGTGTTCTTTCTTCTCTGAAGAGTATGCGGTCTTTTAATCTGCACAGTTGATGTCTTTCTGGTAACAGGAGTTTAAGAAGAGTAGTACTGGAAAACTTTTAAATTGTTGAGAACTTAGTCAGAAAATTATACTGTGTCAATGTATAGTTTTCATTAAAATCTAACCATATTTAAGTAGCAGCAATATTGTAGCAGTCATTTATGAAAAATCATTGAAGATGATCTCCATTTGTAAACTCGTTTAGTCACACAAGTTCTGCAGAAATTTTCTCAGCTTGTCTAAGAGGAATTACAACATAAGATAGAGGCCAGAACATAAGATTGGACTTCTGTGGAGTCTGCAACTGAATTTGTGGTTTGCTAGAAGCAAGTCATATATAGCAATAAAGATCAGTGCTCTTTTAAAAATTGTTTTCTATTATACAGGATAGGAGTACAGATTTTTGCTGGCTTTGACAGAATGAATAGCATCCACTGTAGACAAACATGGCAAGAAGAGGTATTTTAGCTGGTATTATTTTACCAAAGAGTGAAGTGTCCTACTTTAAAGCAAATCAAAACTCTAAAGTAAAATGAGACCTTCATTCTGTAGAGTGACTGAAATGTTCTGTACTAACAGTGGAATCATCATCATAATAAAAAGCAGAGTTGATTTTTGCTTGCAGAATTTAGTTTCTCAGCTATCTTGCTATGCCTTTTACCTTGGAAAATCAGGTCTTTTTTTTGCACACACAGGCTTATTTTTCCTTGTGCTCTAAAATGCACTTTTGACCAGAGGTGACCCAACATTTGCTCCTGAATGCAAACACATGTTCTGAAATGTCAGATATCCAAACTATCTCAACTTTAGGTAATGTCTTCAGTAAACTTATGTAACACTCATAAAGAACATGCTCTAAGTTCACAAAGACTTGATCTTTTAAATAATCTTTTGAATTAAACTGAAATCCCCGTTTTATATACTGGGCAAGAAGGTCCAAATAGTCACATTACTTGGCTGGTAATCAGTGCAAAGAAATGGCATCTTCTGAGGCTCTGCTTTACTATTTTAATCTTACCATCCTTCCACTTTAGAAGGATGTCTCACAGACTTTAATGATTATTTCACTCAGAATTTGTATAATCCCACTTTTACTGAAATTAAAATAATGATGTGGACCCAAATTTACATGTTTTAGTAGACTAAAAGCTGCAAAACTCTTCAGTAAGGAACAAAGTTTGATCACAAGACCAGTGAGGGCATTACACAGCCGGAACCTGTTTCTTCAGATTTGACCAAAGTATCTGTTCTTAAGACTGGTCAGATGGAATAATCATAATATCCAGATCAAGGTCATGCTAAACAAATAATCATTATTTTAAGATTTACTCTGTATATAAGATCATGATCAGTATCATGAGTGACCTGGACTCTTCTGTTAGCATTGCCAGTATTATGAGAATACAGTTGTTTTGGCTTTACTGCAGTTTGTGATTAGTAGTTCTTTTCAGTATTGCTGAGCTTTAAATGGAGATTTTAAGTCTTTAGATAAAATTCAAATGAGATTTACTTGAGCTTTAAGAAAAAAAAAGATGGTAACTTACTTGATCATATGGACAAGGTAAGACAGTGAGTCCAAGGATATATTACTTAAATGAAAATATTTTTATGACCTTACGTCAAATTTAAAAAGAGGAAATTTGAATTTCATAAATATTTTAATTTTATGCTGGTTTTGCATTTCCTTTTGAAAGAGGCCAGCAACTCATTATGTGCAACAATTTTAATTGAAATATGCAAATTATATGTCTGACATACTATGTAATGTAGCCCTGAGACTGCTTCTGTAAAGTTTATTTATATTACTTCAGCAGGGCTCCAAGAAGGAGACACATGTAAGACAGAAACACACAAGAAAATGGAACTTATTAACCTAGATGGCAAAAAATAAGAACAAGGATTTAAACACATGCAAATTCTGAGTAATATATATAGAATATATGGTGTAATCAATTACTTCTTTTTCCCATACTTATTAGTGAGATGAAATAGGGTGTCTTTCCTTTAAACAAGATAAAGAATAACCCAGATTTTACATATTTACTAATTCACCAAAAGCTGTAACAGTTTGACCTTTTCAGAGGTCAATGGAAACAGCCAAATCATTAGTGTATTCTTGTTAACAAACGTTACAGTCTTTTCTATAGCATTTCCCTCAATCTTTAATTAACAAAAACATGTAACTGGTCTCCAACAACTGTTGCCACATTAATCTGAGTTAATTTCTAAGCAGAAATGGCTGTCTGGAGCATTGTATCAGATTGTATGCCACAGTATTACTGCAAGACACATTTTCTCATAAAGTAGCAGTGAGCCAGGCTGACTAACAAAAAGAAGAAAAAATTATAGCTCTTGCTGTCATTTGGATGACAAATATATTACTCCTGTCAGAACCTCAGTACTTGTTCGCTTTCCTAAACTGAATGCTTTTATCATTCTATAGTTAGTAAAAAGTTTAAGGCAGATTCAACAAAGCTTAGGAAATAGTAGTCTGTGGTCAGTTTTAGACACACAACAATCACAGCAAAAAAAAGAGTCAATTTTTGTGCCTCCTGAAACATAAATTGAAGTAAATATTGGATTTGCATGACAATCCCCCCATGGTAGTGGCAGGGCTACAGGGGTGGCTTCTGTGAGAAGCTGCCAGAAACTTCCCCCATGTCTAATAGAGCCAATGTCAAACTGGCTCCAAGCTGCACTCACCACTGGCCAAGGCTGAGCCCAATAACAATGGTAGCCCCTCTGGGATAATGTATTTAAGAGGTGGTAAGAAACCCCAAACTCCACTGCTGTAGATGGAGAGAGAAGTGAGAATATATGAAAGAAACAGCCCTGTAGACACCAAGGGCAGTGAAGAAGGAGAGAGAGGAGGTGCTCCAAACACTGGAGCAGACATTACCCTGAAACCCATTGTGAAGACCATGGTGAGGCAGACTGTTCCCCTGCAGCCCATGGAGGTCCATGGTGGGTAAGATATGTAGCTGTGCACACATACAAACACGAGGCCTCTCACTCAGGGGTACCTAAAAGGTGGATTCACTTTATCCAGAGGGTCAAAGGGTCACTCATAGATGTCCAGGAGTAAAACAGGAGGTGGAGAGTGGAGTGAGGGAACTCAGTCCTGGGAATTCTCCTTGGGTGCCACCCCAGCCCCAAGGAGAGGTTTCTCCTCACAGACATGCTATATGACTATGTGAGGGCCTGAGTAAAACATTTGATTTGGTACTACATGTCAAATAATGTGTTTAAAAATTAAAAGGTGGGAAATAGTACAAGAACTGTAAAACTGATCACATAGACTGAATTGTAGACAATGTATGTGAAAGAGAAAAAAATCTTCAAAGGAAGGGAAGAAAGGAGTTAGTAGTAGAGTTCCTCAGCATTTTGTCATGGAACTGAACCTTAGAATTCCTTAATGACTGGGGAGAGTCCTTCTAACCATAGACAGTAAAAGCAGAATAAAAACCATCATGAATACCTGAAATGGCTGTAACTTGTTTTTCAGTCTTACTGTTTGTTTTCTGTGAATGCTCATACTAAGGGGGAAAAAAACCCACAGAAATTTTGAAATCAGGCATGATGGAATCAGTAAAGCAATAGTTTTATATCTGGCTTCCCAACAAGAGAATCCAGTTCAGCAGATATTTGGTCATAATATTGATAGTAGTAAGCATGTTTCTATTCAGCTTGAGAAACTAAGTCATACTGGGTTGGGGTTTTTCTGGAAGGCAGAGTGCAATGGATTCTAGAGTCATGTAGGGGAGTCTGATTTGCTACACTTAATTTCTACATACTTTGAGCTTCCTGAAGCTACTAGCACAAATAGCAAAAATCCCTGGGAGAAGGATGGTCCTTTTTGTGCTATTGAAGGAAAAAAATGTCTCCCGGAATCTTTCTCAACTGGTTTCTCACACAATATATATAACTTCTTTAGATAAGGTGTCTGTTAGAAGTCATCATATCCCATTTTAGTTGTTAATGGCCATGAAGAACAATAATGAGCCACACCTTGTAAAAGATCAGTGAAATATGGAAACAATGCCTGAGACACATACAAAGAGTAAACTATGAGGGAGATGTCTGTAAGCCCCCAGTAAAACAAAGTTATTCTTTTAGGCTGTGTGCTTAAACACCTACTACATTCCTATTTCCCCATAAATAGATTCTATAAAGCAGATTCTGTTTGATGCTGTTTCTGGAGATGGTTTGTCTTACCAGTTTCCTACTATATGCTTTTCACAAAATATTTGTCTTAGAAACAAAATATTTTGGGGGGTCCATATAGTTGATTAGTGGCTCTGCCTTCACATTTCTCTGGATAAAATTATGTGTCTTTATTGACTATATATGAAATCAAGTTCAAAAAGTATTTTTCATTTGAAATGTTGAAGATATTAGCAAAGTCTGATGCTTTAATGTGAACCTACATATCAGAAACTGTTTTATACATTATAGAGCACAAGTAATATCCCCAGCTATCTCAATATGCATGTACAGTAAATTGTAGAGCAACCTTCCCTTTACTCAGAGTAGAAAATATCTACAAAACAACTCAGAGTAGCTTTCTTTGTTTGAAAAAAAGACGACTTTTTTTTTCTGACATCACCTTACCCTAAGCCCAAAAGAAATGAAGAATCCTGTTTTCTGTAGAAATGTCTGACTACTATGCTTTTCAGTAGTCTGAGATCGCTCATACAAGTCAATGTCTACCATCATATATCTCCTCCATTCACAGGTTGAGAAACTTTAGAAACTGGACTCAATGCTATGCTGAAACAACTACACATTCCAAACTGTGATACTGGCACTGCCGATAGATGCGCAGTTGTCTGCTCTTGAAGAGCTGCAGCGTTGACTTAAAACCTTTGTGCCAGACAAGTGCAGCAAGCAAATTAGTAACTGTCAGGGAAGGATCTATTGAAAAATGCTCCTCTGTGAGTCGTCCAACTGTTAAGTGAAGGATTATCATTGCCTACATGATGCTTACTTAAGAGCTGCAGAGTTGACTTAAAACCTTTGTGCCAGACAAGTGCAGCAAGCAAATTAGTAACTGTCAGGGAAGGATCTATTGAAAAATGCTCCTCTGTGAGTCGTCCAACTGTTAAGTGAAGGATTATCATTGCCTACATGATGCTTACTCTCAGAACTCAGACGTGCTATATGGATCAAGTTGACAACTTTCTGCAAGTTGTGAGCATCACTGGCTGAATCATTTTCCCTCCACACTTCTGTCCTGCCTGTATATTTTCAGGCTCAGCACACGCAAATAGGCCATTGTCATATCACTGGAAGTATTTCATTGCTTGACAAACTATTTTTCATCTGGGCTAATGATCTGTGTGAGCTTGCATTGATCTCCTGGAAGAAGAAATGCAGTATGCCCAGTAAGAAAAAGAGAAATTAGGAAATGAAAGACAGCTGAACACCAGCCAGGTTGCAAATCTTCTTTTGTTTAATCACTCTGACCTGCTTTGTCATCAGTGACTTTCTCAGGGACTTTTGTGTGCTGCAGTAACTACACTGACCTTTTGTTCTTTTCCTAAAATTGTTGTCTCATTATGCTCCACAATCAAACAGTTTACACAATCTGATTATTCAAACATCTCATTTAGTTTCTTTATGGACAGTTACCATACATTTCCAAAATGAAGAGTCTTTTCAGTGCTTTACAAACTGAGGTACACTAAAGATATCAAGTGACTTGCCAGATTTAAACAAGAGGTCAGTGAAAGGAGTTAAGAGTTCGTGTCTGACTATTTTCATTCTAATGTTTTTTCTACTGAATACTCATTTCTGTCAGCTTTTAAAATAATTACACCATAGATATTGAAATTAATGGATTTGGGACCACCATAAGCTTTATGGAGTTGTGGATTGATAAAAATTCTCAGGAATTTTGTGGGGTTTTTAGTCTAAAATGTTTCACTGAGAATGGATGACAGTGCACAGAGTTCATCTGAAGCAAGCTACTTGAGTGCACTCTGTGCATCAGTTACTAGCAACTTTGTTATAATGTACAGCACGAAGGAATCAGTGAGAGGGTAATGATGCCCAAATATTCATAGCAATTACATAGACAAGTAAATAAACCAATTAAGTATGCACTTATTCTTTCCTGCCATAGCAAAATATTCCATATATACTTTAGTCACAAGTTAAATAAAATACTTAGCTCATATTGCCTTACAATTATATCAAAGCAAAGAAAAATCCTACTGGATTGATGAAAAAGTGTAGGGGGGTTGCCACTACATGACAGAAAACAGTATTTGCATGGCTGTGTTAAGAATGCATATACATGAGTGACACCATAATAAAGTTATATGAAATAAATATTTTGAATGGTTTTACCCTATCTTTGGGAATTTCTGAAACACTTCAGTTGCATGGGATGTATATCAGGCTAATTGTCATATTAATGCTTTTCTCTTGCAAAATACTAGAGAGATGTAAGAAAAGAGAGAAATAGACTGACTATTTAATTTCAGAAAATCTGTTGCTAAGTGTTTATGAATTGATACAAAACTTTGGATCTCAATTAGAAATATACAGAAAATGTAACAAAGAACATATGCACAGGCTGGTTTCTTCTATAGCTTTTTTTTTTCTGCACATTAGCTTACTATCATTGCCTGTAAGAATAACTCAAGAGTTGGAAATCCACAGAGAATTTGAATTAAAAAAATCATTCCATTTCAAACAGACTGCCAGCAACAGATTAGCAAGTTATAAAACAAATACAGAGATGTTTGCACACACCATTGTCACTGTATTATCAATATATTGTTTGATTACTCTGGAACAATGGGCTTTCTTTGTGTCTGCCTTCTCTTCTTTTCCCTGAAGAGTGTAACTACACACTCACAGCAGATGGACACTAAAGACCATTGACCAGGTTTTATTTTTATGGATCAGAAAATCCATTTTTTAAGGGCCAGTAATTCTACACTTCTTTTATTATGAAGAGAAAATAGATGGACCGTAATAAACATTGATAGGTAATTCCAAAGAGAGAGAATTAGTCTGCCTTTTTTAAAACAGATATATTGTATTATCAACTTAACCATCATTAAGCATTTTTGCATGCTTTTTTTACTGTCTTGAAGAAGGGCACTGTGGTAACTTTATAAATGTTTTTAGAATAGAATCATAGAATCTTTTAAGTTAGAAAAGAACTTTAAGATCATCATGTCCAACTGTTAACACAGCACTGCGAAGTCCACCAAAGAAACAAGTCCCTAAGTGCCACATCTACATGTCTTTTAAATATCTCCAGGGATGGTGACTCTACCACTTGCCTGGACTGCCTGTTTCAATGCTTGACAAGCCTTTTGATTAAGAATTTTTTTCCTAATATCCAATCTTAACCTCCCCTGGCACACCTTGAGGCTGTTTCCTGTCCTCCTATCGCTTGTTACCTGGGAGAAGAGACTGACTGCCACCTCGCTACATATTCCTGTCAGATAGCTTTAAAGAGTGATAAATTCTCACCTGAGCCTTCTCTCCAGACGAAACAAGCCCAAATCCCTCATCTGCTCCTCATAAGACTTCTGCCTCAGACCCTTCACCAGCATCTCTGGACATGTTCCAGCACCTCAATGTCTTTCTTGAAGTGATGTAACCAGAAATGTTCACAGTACTTGAAGTGTGGCCTCACCAGTGCTAAGTACAGAGGGGCAATCATTTCTCTGATCCTGCTGGCCACACTGTTTCTGATCCAGGCCGGGATGTCATTGGCTTTCCTGGCCATCTGAGCACACTGCTGGCTCATGTTCAGCTGGCTGTTGCCCAGCACCCCCAGGTCCTTCTCTGCTGGTTCACTTCCCAGCCACTCTTCCTCCAGCCTGCAGTGCTGCATGGGGTTATTGTGGCCAAAGTGCAGCACCTGGCACTTGTTGAATCTCATACCTTTGGTCTCAGCTCATGTATCTAGCCTGTCCAGATCCCTCTGCAGAGACTATCTACCCTTCAGCAGATCAACACTCCCACCTAACTTGGTATATATTTCAAAAGATACTGAACAGGACTGCACTCATTAGCAATCCCTGGGGGACACCACTCGTGACCAGATGATGGCTGGATGCAGCACTATTCACTACTACTTTCTGGACCCAGCCATCCAGCCAGGGTTAAGAACCCAGCAGAGAGTGCCCCTGTCCAAGCCATGGGCTGCCAGCTTTTTCAGGGTTATGACCTGGGAGATGGTGTTAAAGGCTTTGCTGAAGTCCAGGCAGACTACATCCACAGCCTTCCCCTCATCCACTGGGTGGGTCACCTGGTCATAAAAAGATATCAGCTGAGTGAAAGGAATAAGTAGATCAACTGAGTTAAAGTCCTTAGGCATAGATTCAGGTTCAGTATCCGAAAATCTACTGAAAGACATTTTTAATGTGCCTTAAAGGTATAGTGATGGCCTTCCCAGTTTATTAGCTTGAGAGGTTAGTGAATTATGATTTTTTTCAAGGAATTGCTTTGCAACTGATTACTGCTGCATCCTGAGAGATAGTATACTAATACCATGCAGTTCTTTCCTCTCTTTCTCGTCTTTCCTGATCAGAGCTTAGTTCAAAAGTAAAAACTGCAGTACAGAATGATTCATGATTGTTTTGCTGAATGGTTTGTGTTTTTTTTTTACTTTTCTAGCTTTAAGACTGCAACTGTATTTAGCCCAGACTTTCATGCTGTTTCAGAGGTAAACTATAAAGATAACTTAATAGAAATGTAAACCTGTGATGACTTTCCACCCTCATAAGATGCAGTTCTTAAAACAGATTCTTCTGAGTCACTAATCCCTGAGGGCCAGGCTAATGGTAGAACAAGGACTACCTCTACACTCTTAGAGTGAGTCCATGGACAAGGTTCAAGGTCTAATTATCTACCTGTCACAGTACTACTTGCAGCAGTGCCCCTGGCAACAGTCCAGGGACACACAGGTATGACCTATTCATGAACTGACACAATAACAAGAGTTTAAGTGTTTCAGAGGGGCTGAAAAATTCATGCAGCCTGCAGCTTTTCCCTCTGCCCTTGCCATGATGATTTTGTGTAGAGAAGACAACTGAAGACACTTACCGCAGGTGTTGTTTTTGACACTGGCCATTGCAGAGGTGTGAGGAAACAGCATAAAAGATTAATTCAAGTTGCCAGCAAAGGACACTATGGATGCCATGCACAGTATCTTAGGGACTGGCTGGACAGTGGAGAGCTTCCTGTATGCTTTTTCTGTCTGGCAAATTAGAGATGCAGATAATGAACCCTGTCAGACAAATCTCTGCAATTTCAGATGTTTCACACTTTCTCTCCAAGATACATCAAGAAAGATAAGGATCTGACTCACTATTACCTTGGCTTTCACATACATTCTGTTTCAGTAAAATCTGTTAGGTGACCACTTATTTTTTTACTCTGTATCATAAGTGTTGCTGCAAAATTTTTTTTCAGCAGTTGTACAGAAAGAAAACTCCATGGGAAGGATAGGGTTTCATTCATGTATATAATGTATGAAGTATTTTACCTGTTTTTATGAATGACATGGATACTTATGCAGAAAATATCCATTATATGATAGCGGTACTTAAATAATAATAGAATATTTAAACAATAACACCCCACACACATTTCTACATAAAATAAGCATACATTTAGAAATATCTAAATTACCTAAATCAATAAACATAACAACCTTGATTCCTGCAGAAGTGATGAAGCAGCTTATCCTAAAAGACATTTCTAGGCACATGAAGGACAAAAAAGTTACCAGGAGCAGTCAGCATAGATTCATCAAGAAGGAGTCATGCTTGACCAAACTGGTAGGTTTTCATTATGAAAATACTGACATGGCAGATGGAAAATACTGACATGGCAGATGATGGGAGAGCAGTAAGTATTGTCTACTTGGACTTCAGTAAGGCTTTGGTCACTGTCTCCCATAAGACCCTAATAAAGAACTATGTTGAAACATGGGCTGGATGAGCAGACAGTGAGTGAGTTGGATTGAAAACTGGTTAAGCAGCTGAATTCAGAGGGTGGCGATCAGTGTACAAGGTCTAGTTGAAGGTCAATACCTAGCAGTATACCACAGGACTCAATAATGGGTCCATTCCTATTCAATGTCTCCATTAATAATATGGATGATGGGGTAGAGTGCAACTTCAGCCAGTTTGCTGATGACACAACTGGGAGGAGTGGCTGACAGGCTGGAGGGTTGTGCTGCCATTTGGAAGGACCTGGACCATCTGGAGAAATGAGCTGACACGAACTACATGGAGCTCATCCTGCACCTGGGGAGAAACAATCACATGCTCCAGTATATACCTGGGAATGCCCAGGTGGAAAGTAGCTCTACAGAGAAGGCTATGAGGATCATGATGAAAACCAACTTGAATATCAGCAATATGTTCTAGATGTAAAGGTGGCTAATTGTATCCTGGTCTGCATTAGAAGCTGTGTTGCCAGCAGGCTGAGGGAGGTGATACTTCTAGATACTTCTATCTTCCAGATACTTCTCTACTCAGTACTGGTGAGGAAACACCTGTAGACCTGTGTCCAATTCTGGACTTCTCAGAGAGACATGAACATGCTGGAGAGAATCCAGCAAGGGTTTACTAAGATGCTGAAGAAACTGGAGAAAGTTTGGAAATGCTGAGACTGTTTAGCCTGGAGAAGAGAAGACTCAGGGAGGATTCTTAAAAATGTATATAAATACCTGATGGGAGAATGTACAGAAGAGGGAGTCAGGATTTTTCAGCAGTGACAGATCAAGAGGTAACAGGCACAAACAAATCCACTTGTAGGTTGAGTCTGAACATCAGGAAATGTTTTCTTCTGATGGAAGAGGAAAACAGGAAACAAGAGCATTGAACTAGATGACCTCCAGAGCCTCTTTCCAACCGCATCCATTCTCTAATTAAAATACTTATACCATTCTTAATTTAATTTGAAGCTTATAAATTTGTACAAGAATACAGAATAGATCTGATTTTCATTCAGTGAAGAATGCTGAATTTGAAGGGGTTGTTCTGATGAGAATCTAAGATAAAATGTAATAAAAATAAAATGTAAATAATTTTTTTTATGTTGACAGAGTAATACACCATAGAAATAATGACTTAAATCCCTGAAAATACAGCCATTTTATACTGTGCTCTCCAGATAGCTCTGTGAAAATCCTGAAAGATGTAATAGCTCTCCATGTGCAGAATGTGACCAGGGCTGTGTTTGACAAGTACGGTACTACTCCTGCCTGCAGAAGAAATTATGGGTCTTCATATCACATTTGTAGTTCTCCAAATATTAGACATCTTATATCAATCAATCAATTTTTTAGAAATAACAAGCTTTGCCCAAATTCCCTGATGAATCAGTATTTGTTGGCACCTTCTGACCTGTTTGCAGCATGTCCAATGTTACAGGACACCATGGGACACTAATCTTCAGAGTTAGTGAAGAACTATAGAAGCTGTGTCTGAATCTTTACTAGATTTTCCCTGAATTGCTTATAATTCATTTCACCAATGAAATAAATTCTACTTTTATATATACAAATATTTAAATATAGGAATAATCAAATACTGTGGTCTTCTGTTCATCCAAATGACTGTAGCTTTCTTTTTTCTTTCATTACACAGATATTCTTAACTACCTGCTAGTCAAGCAGGGGCAACTCTGATTCACTATATTAGTAATTACGGAACAAGTTTGTTGAGCTATTTCCATAAGTAGAAAGTCTCATGAGCCATCATGCCATGTATATTATTTTTTTAGTCAAAAGAGTCTTCCTAATTTTGATTTTTGATAATCACATATTTTTAGGTCAAAAGATAGCCAGGTATCTATAAACTCTTATGACTGTTGAAATAAAAGGAAGTCAAAATAATAATAGTTGTTCAAAGGCATCTCAAAAGTATACTATCTGACTTTTAAAAAACCCCCACATTTATTTTAATAGGAACAGAGAAGTGGTTAAAAACCTCAAGATTTTATTAGAATAGTTTAATCTGTATTAAGCACCTATATTTGATGTCTATATGAATTAACCAAACTAGTTGGCATTTATCTTTTGATAGTTGGAACTACAGCAATTTATTAAAGTTACTATATTCTAATATAAGCAAACTGTTTAAAATCCTTTTATTTTGCAATTTTTTTAGAATCAAGCCTAAGCATTTATTCAATTGAAATATAATGTTTATATTAATAATCTAATCCACATTTTTCCTCTGATGTTTGTCACGAATTATCTTCTAGTATATTCTTCCCCTTCATCACAGATGTTTCAGCCATCACCCCTAAAATGTTTATAATTTTCATGTTCCTCACACATCAAAATAAACCCAATTGCTGCCAAAGGGCTAAAAATATTCACAATGACAAAAATTAAAATGTTCTATGGTTTGTATTAGCTTTAGCTTGGATGTCAACTATCTAAATAATCACTGTCTCTTGAGGATTCTGATATTTTCATAATGTTGCAAAAGTGATTCTTGTATGCCAATATTTTTATCAAATTACTATGCTTATTCCAGAATATAAGGAGTTCAGATAATTCTGGTTTTTTGAAGAAACTTAGTCATCTTCTATCAAGAATCCTAATTTAATACTAGTATGACCCCAAAGAGTCATATTTCATACTGAATATATGAAATTTGTAGTACTTTCCCAACATACAGTTTTGTTTGTGACCTAAATTCACTTGAAAAATACATTCTTTTTAGCAATTATTAAAAAAAAATCATTACTTTTAAGGAGGTGCCAGGGTAAAGCTCAGCAATCAGCAGAACAGATACTTCTGGGTCATGGTGGGATTGTTTATATGTGAATCTCCATAAAAACATGCAGCATCTGTACATCTCCTCTATGTGTGTCTCACAGTCATTTACCTGTCCCAGACAGGTCACTGTGTCATTGTGCCTATTATTGAGGCTCAAAGTGTGGGCTTTAGTTTATAACCCTATGTTGATTTAGCATTGGGAGTTGGCTTGTATGTAGTCAGCTCAGACAGCCTGTGGACAGATCTGTCAGTTTGCAAAAGAGTATGTCAATATGACTTAGAACTTGCTTGGGGTTATTTTTGTCAAGATGTCACCACAACGTCATTATATGCTTAGTATTTAAATAACTAACTTAACTTATCTATAAAACATCATTTATATAAATATATCTCAAGGGCTAAATTAAAAATTCTGAATTCTACCGAAGGATAAATATTCTGGATTGTCAATTCTGATCAAGAAGTCTTCTTGAACAGGAAAATTCTGAGAAATGGAGATATTGTGAACTGAGAAAGGGTTATCTTTAATTTACTTGACATAACAGCACTATATATTTTTTATGCAGTTGGGAAAATAATGGTTTTGTTCTTCATAGATCTTAGAATAGTTTTAGTTGAAAGGGACCTTTTGCTTCTTGCTCTTTAGTTTGACCAGCAGGCCCCAACTCAGCCCTGCTGGTCTCTTGCATTCCTCGCTCCACTTCTTGCACTTGGGAATCACTAGCTGTTGTATTTTATGGAAGAAGTCCATAAAGATCTGCCAGATCTCTTCTGCACCATTGTCCCTCAGGGCATTTCCCAGGGGTCCTATTGAGTAACTCCTTCAAGATCTAGAAGTTTGCTTTCTTAAAGTTCAGGGTCCTGTTTTCTTTCCTAAAGGTCAGTTTCTTACTATAGAACAGTATTCCCCTTCACTGGCTGAATACAATTCACTTTTTCTATTAAGAAACTATACAATATTTCTCAATATATGTATTTTGCAAAATATACATTTTATACATTATTGTTATTATTTTTTTAATATATTGCAAAACATAGATTTATTTGCTAGCCGTAAGGACATCATTTAAGCAATAATTTAGAAAATCTAATTATGCCTCCTGAAGGATAATTGAATGTTTGCAAAAACACTTCAAGATTGTAGATTAAAAGTTAGCCCTGTTTTGATTGAAGATTAGAAGTCCCTTCTAATCCAAATCCTTCTCTGATTCCATAATCACTCACAAAATCTATCAAATAAGGAATAATTTGTTATCTTTATCCCAAAGACTTTCATGAAGCTTGTTGGGTCGACTTCATGCCTTGTGGCTTAAATAATGGGTAAAAATTTTGGTGTGGAGACCAGATTCTGTAAACATGCATTCAATTAGCAGTGGTAATGCTGACTGCAGGTTAGAGTGAGGCTGCCATAAGACTGCAACTGAAATCTGGAGTATATGACTACTCTTTCATTGTGAACTGCCCTAACATAAGAAGGGGAAAGACTGTGGTGCTCCTGCTGCTCCTTTCATCAAAGCATGTTTTCCTTCTTATATATCTTGGATTGGAGCTTTAAAAGTGGTTCTGAAGACGGCAATCCTATCTTGTCGCTATTTTCCAAATAAATGTTTAGTCCTTCATTGTCAGCTTATTTCTGAGGAAGTCTTCAAGAAACAGGAAGAGAAGCAGAAAAATATTTATGGATTTCAATGTTCATAATGTCGCTTGATAAATGTAAAGGAGAGAGGCATGCATAGATTTCAATGTTCATAATGTCTCTTGATAAATGTAAAGGAGAGAGGCATGGAACAATACCTTTCTTACAGTTAAAGCTACCATTTTTAGACAATTCTGGTTATCATGACAGCTAGTAAAAAGATGATTCCTCACAAGAGTCAGCTTAATTAGAAGCTCAGAAACCCATCAGTGTCAAAGGGGGACTTCATTTTGCTTGGGTATGAGTAAAGTGCAGTAGTTTTTGAATTTCCTAGTTTCTGAAAAATAAGGCAATTATTTTTCTAAAAATCAAGGTATTGTATGTTTACAAAGGAAGATTTACTACCAGAATGCTCTTTCTTTCTTTCACAATATGACTTCAAAAAGGTGATGGTTATTGGGGGAAAGGGGGAATAATGACACCTGAGCTGCAAGCAGACTTTGAATTACAGGACAGGGCTCTGTATTGTAGCCCAATGTTTTTGCACTGAAGATGTTTTAGGTCGTGGTATGGATGCAGATACAAAGAAGAGTTTGCACAGAATCTCTGAATTGTATCACAGGGTTTCAAAACAAAAATGTCAGCTTTTGTTCTTCTGAAGAGTTTATATAAGAACTAATATTTAAAGTTTTATATAATTTAGCATATTCTAAGGGAAAATTCATGTTTTTCACCAAATATTTTTGAAACTGTCAATTAGTGATTAATTTTTTAATATTATAGCATTTTCAATCTGTTCATCTGTGCAATAGTAAAGACTGAAATCCAAACCTAAATATTTGGGAGACATGCATATATTCTTTTGCTGGAAGGAGATTTTTTCCACATTGTGTCTTATTAATTATTACCCTTATTGTGTACTTCCAACTTGTTTAAATAAAATTGACTTAAACCACTGTGAGCAGATCTGGCTGAGTAAAAGAATGATTTAAGCAACAAAGCACTTTTAATCATACTACTTGTATAATTGGAGTCAATATTATTCTTACAGAAAAACCACATTAGAACATAGAGCCAGTACGGAGAATTTTAGTTGATTTATAATTGGATCAGCAATGTTATAGGCTATATACACAGAAAGAGGGATTTCTTGTCAAAGTATAATTGCTAATTCACGTCATATGTGTGCCTGCCTAAAATGCATTTCTTCAGGCACTGTCATGCCCAACCATAAGGAAGTGAGAATGTTGTCGCTATTTTTCACTAACATTTTATGTGCCTGTTTTTTAACTGTGTAATATTATCCTGCTGGCTAGCTAGTATTAAATCAAGGAGTTTGTCCAAGAAAAACTAACAAAAAGAAATAATGAGACGGATATTAAGCCTTACAGAAAAGGTGTAGAAAACTTATAATTGGTGAATGTACTTTCTGCCTTCAGCCAGATGGTCTAGCTTAGTCATTATAGGACTGAACCTGGGATAAGTCTAAAACCACAAATACCCTAGAGCTGGGAAGACACTCATCATCAGTCTAGACACTCATCATCAGTCTAGTCTCATCATCAGTCTAGAGGCAACCACACAGCTCTGCAAGGTGTGATGTTTTATCAGCCAGGATATTTCCAGGGCCAGTAGCTGGATGCCCAGGGCTGACAAAAAAAAAAGAAAAAAAAAGTCAGAGCAAGGTATTGTTAGGTTGTTGTAAAATGTATACACACATGCACACACACACAAAGGAAGCATCCTGTCCTAATAACCACATCAGAGGCATGAATTCCTGTCCTGGCCCATCCCAGGGCTGTCACTGGAGTGCCATCAGCCACATGGTCTGTGAGTGACACCCTTCACCTTGAGTCAATGCTAGCAGCTCTCCAGAGCACCTTTCAAATGGAGAAGGGTTACTGTTTGTGGAGATATGAGATTATGGAATAAGGAAAACAATGTTTACGGATTATAAAACATCTTGAGATATCTAGGGGAGAAACCAAAGGCAGAGAAGAAAGGGATCAAGGTGACTTGGGGAAGAAAAGGAGTGGGGAAAAAGAGCCTTAAGGAGATAAGTGGGGCCAGCCATCTGCAAACAAATAGTTGATCAGTATGCTTGTCTGGCCATGACCTGCATATAATTGGTACATTGTCCTGTCTTCTTATTAAACAGCATTTCTAACTTTTCCTGAGTGAGGGGACTCTTTTTATCTGTGTGCATGTATGTGTATTGAGGTCTATGTGCCAGTGGGACCATGAGTCACAGGGGTCCATGAGCTCAGGGTGCCAGCGACTCGGGAGGCTGGAGTGTGTGTGCATATGTCAGTGTGTGATTGGAAGCCAACATTAAGCTGCACTAAACTGGTGAGTAGGGTAAGAACCTTTGGTGCCAACTATTGGAAGGACTGTAAGTCTGGTAGAGTGTCGTGGTTTAACCCCAGCC
>NW_008686337.1:27618-59636 GCF_000695815.1 Acanthisitta chloris
TGTTCAGCCATCTCCAGGAGAGCAGGGCCCATCACGCGTAACGGTTCCTTGGGAAGACAGACACCATCACTCCAGATGTCCCCCCTTCCTCCTTCTTCCTCCCACCTTATATACTGAGCATGATGTCATATGGTATGGAATATCCCTTTGGTCAGTTTGGGTCACCTGTCCCAGCTGTGTCTCCTCCCAATCTCCCATGCATCCCCCACTTCCTTGCCAGCATGGCAGTATGGAAAGCAGCAAAGGCCTTGGCTCTGTGTAAGCTCTGCTCAGCAATAACAAAAACATCTCTGCATTATCAACTCTGTGTTCAGCACAAAACCCAAACATAGCCCCATACTAGCCTCTGTGAAGAAAGTTAACTCTACTCCAGCTCAAACCAGCACATAGAGATACTGGAGAGACAAGAGGAGCTGCAGGTTGACTTCTGGAGGGACAAGGGGGCCCAAGGCAGTTACTTTGACAGCTATTCTGAGATCAGCTCAGTAGTGGAAAGGCCATAGGTCTGGACCAGCTACTGGATAGACTCATCTGCAAGTGTCTGATTGGCCATGAGGCAACTAGGAGACAGAGGATACAGGGGACATCAACTCAATAGACCTACCATCTAAGGCCACTTACTGTAGGTAATATAGTGTATATGTCTATGCGTGTGAGAGGACGTCTGAGTATCAGTAGCTGGACTAAGGCTGTGGGCTCTAGAGTTTGTACACCTAAACACCAACAACTGGGAGATCATAGGACATGGTTACTGGATAGAAGGCATTCATGTACTATACATGTGTATATTTTCCACTAGCAGGTTTTCATTTCGACCACCATGACAGCAGAACAGGATGAGGTCATTAGTGCAGTTTGTGGTACTGTGTCTGGTGTGTTTCCTGTTTGTTTTGATCTCCATGCATATATGATGTGTATGGTTGTGACTGTGGGGATGTGAGTCTAAAAATGCATGTCTATTGGGACCTGGGAACAGGGAACTGTGGCAGCCTTGCATCTGTTGGGCTACTGCATTTAGCATCTCTTAGCAGACTGTCATGATTTAACCCAGCCAGCAGCTAAGCCCCACACAGCCACTTGCTCAGTCCCCCACCAGCTGAATGAGGGAGAGAATCAAAAGGTTAAAAGCCAGAAAAACTCATGGGTTGAGATAATGACAGATTAATAGTGAAAGGAAAAGCTGTGCATACATGCAAAGCAAAACAAGGAATTAATTCACTGCTTCCCACAGGCAGGCAGGTGTTCAGCTGTCTTCAGGAGAGCAGTGCCCCATCATGCATAACAGGTACTTGGGAAGACAAATGTCATCAACCCAAATGTCTCCCCCTTCCTCCTTCTTCCCTCCACTTTATAGACTGAGCATGATACCGTACAGCATGGAATATCCCTTTTGTCATTTTGGGTTATCTGTCCAGGCTGTGTCTCCTCTCAGTCTTCATGCACCCCCAGCCTCCTCGCCAGTGTGACAATATGAAAAGCAGAAAAGGCCTTGACTCTGTGTAAGCTCTGCTCAGCAGTAATAAAAGCATCTCTATATTACCTACCCTGTGCTCAGCATAAAGACAAAACATAGCCCCATACTAATCAGTGTGAAGAAAATGCACACTACCCCAGTCAAAACCAGCACGTGGGTGTAAAATCCCTTTTAGTATGATCCTCTTTAAGAAAGTACATACCTTTGTGCAAAGTAATCTGGAAAGAGGTGGGTGCTGCCTGGCTAAAGTCCCTTCTGCTAACTTGCTATTTAAAATCACTTTGTCTTAAGAGCTCAGATATACATTTGTGTCATGCTGTGACCAAAGAGATGTACTCTCTTGAGAGGCTACACTCCTAATCTAGTCACAAGCTGACTAGAACAAGAGGAAGCTCATCTGAGATGTGTATGGATTGGATCATCTTGTCATCTCTCTCTCTCTGTCTCTCTAGACTTCCTTATAGAGGTGTACAAATAAACTGCTTTGGCTTAAGCCTGGAAACCGAGATCTTGCTGGTGAAAAACAGAGTATCAATATGATTGGTGAACAAGTGACTTCAGTTCGTTGAGATGTTCTTTGGTGAGATGTAGGAATTCAAGACTGTAACTTGAAGGGTACTCCTGAGAAGTGCCAAAAATTGCCTAAATTTATGTATGGCAGTATAGAGATCTTCCTCTAATTACGTCATTGAGGCTTCTTTTGATATTTTAGCATAGGATGCAGTCTATTCATTGCTGAAATAATAATGTATCTTCATAAAAAACAACATATTGAGGTATTTCAAATCCCATTAATCTCATGACTCTATGGGTTATCACACAGCACTTCACTTCTAGCTTTCAGTCACTGAAATCCGCTGTTTCTGCTGGAGATTAATAGCAACTATGTCTAAAAGATCTGCTGAAATAGCACATTATCTCAGATTGGAATTTGGATGCAAATTCACCAGATATATCTATGAGTTTGCTGCTTAACTGGCAACACATGGGAAATAAAGACAAGGAGGCATTTCATTGATATATTTCATATACTTGTCAAATAACTTTACAAACGGAACAAATCTGAAGCTATCTGTTAAATATTTCAGCACTTACATGTACTGTCTGGCTAGGTGTGAAAGTACCCTATTTTCTAACCAGTTGTCTATTCTGGCCTTTATTGGAAGTAGGCTCATAGGAAAATTTCACAGATTGCATGTTTGTGGTTTTTCGTGACACATTGTATTTCACAATTGGTTTTGATAATGTCCAGGGCTTCCCCCTGAAGTTGAATTTACTGTAAAAGGATTAGCAGGCAAATTGAGAGGGCTAAGAAGTGATTGCCTTGATGTAACAAAACATTGGTAGAGGTGTGTTCTAGTTGTGTCATTATGATGTATTGTGACTTAATTTGGCTAAATGTTCAGAGTCAGAAAAGAATGCTTCTGTCTTTATGTTAAAGGTCTAAGTAGCCTCCCTTTCCAGTATGCAAAATGTGCAACAGCATGGAGGAGAAGCTCTTTGAGCCCTCCTCCAGGAAGTGAGTTGCGGGTGGGAGGGACTGAGCAGGAGTCTCAAAGCAGAACTGCAAGTTGGCTCAGAACAGTGCTGCCTTCCCTCTGAAGGATCCTCTCTTCCAATCATGTATTTCCTGCCATAAGAGTCAGAATGTTTGAGACAAAACATGCTTATGCCTTGTCTGCAGAGGCTATCAATGTCAATACTCTTCATGAAGTTGAAAAGGATCCTGAGAAAGTTTATGAACAAAAAATCCATTCAAATCCATTCACTGCTTAGACACAATATCTGTTTCAGGGAGAACCTGAGGAACAAATGCCTGAAAGTTAGAACAGTATCTATATATAAATACACATATAAATACTTATACTGATGTAAATATGCGTATATTCCACTGGCTTATTCTGTTAATCACAGTCTTGGTCTGACCCTCTGCTGATGCTGTTATGATTTTTTTATTTGACTGATGTCTCCCTGCATCCTTATTGCCTCAAGGATTAATATCATACTTTCATGGGGTGTCCCTGTTTATTGTCTTACCTGTTAGAGGATAGAGATAGCAAAAGAAATACTGCCTCTTTATTTTGTGTGAAGCATCAAGGCATATACATCTGTCAGCTTCTACGCATTTATCTAATGGATACAGACTTCAGCACAACCCTAATTAGTATATACTTAACATGAATTATAGGAGTGCTGGAAACACTTGAAGCTAGAATCAGATCATAGGGTTCTGCCCTTTAATATTGCAGAAAACCATGCCCTACAATTCACTTAATAAACTTACAAACTTAATAATCAAATCATTGTTCCATGTTAGATCTAGATAGCTTTTCTGCCTCTTTCACTCATACAGGCAGAACACTCCACAACTTTGTTGCTTTGAAACCTACCTTGAGCTCCACCTGTTCTTTGTGTGCCAGTAGGCTTTTGGATCTGAATAGTGCCTTTCCTTTCCAGTATCAATATTCAGCTGAATATAGATATGTCAGAGTTTGGCAGAGGATTATTCTCTCTTAGTTTTATTGTGCTAAGATGAAGAAATTAAATTTCCTTCATTTCATTCCATGAAGCAAATTCTCTATTGTCAGCATACCAAGAGCTGCTGTATCTTCCTCACGTTCTATAAAAATTACTCTTCTTGAACTCAATTTTTCAAAACGGTTCAGAGTTCATTTTAGGGTCATACCAATACCTTGTATTTTTCACATTAATACCACTGTACATATCCATATACTTCTGACATGCCTCAGGATCTGGATCACTTTACATTTTCAGTACCATATTGTACTGATAGCTCACATTCATCCATTTTGGTTGCTTAACACTCCTGGTCTTTCCCTCCCTTGGGTTGTTTGGGAAAATCCTAGTTTATAACAGAAATGCTCAATATCAAGTTATAAATGCATGAGCTGGCACCTTTTTCTCTATTGGCATCTTGTCATACCACCTTTGACCCTCGTGTTCCTTGCAATTCTCTCCTCTCATCTGATGATTCCTGCAAATGTTTCGCTCTTTCTCAAATCATAAACTTCAAAATATATGCCTATAAAGAAAATTCTAATGCTTTTAAGTCTTCCTTCATTCACTGAATACCTTCTTTACAGTGGTCAGTAAGTACATTACACTGCTCATCATTAATCAAGCAGGTATGCATCCACCATTAATGTGTAGTAGATAGGTGAAAAGTGTGTGTATGTATATATGTATGTTCTGGCTTCTTGAGGGGAGCATTTCTCCAACTGACCCCATAAGATGAATAAAATGGTCAAATCATTTCATCTCAGCAGAGGGGTGTATGATGAAATCACCACGCCTTTCTTTTCCCTTTTGACTAAAGCCTACATAACTCTTTGTAAAAGTACCTAACAAACACTGTATTTACAATGTATTATTTGACATTCATGAGTTTGGCAAAATCATTTTTGTGTACAAACGATTTAAAGTTGAAACAAACAGCTTATTCTTTGCAGCCCTGGAATGCACTCATGCAGTGATTCAGAAAAACTCCCATTACTAGCAGTAAATTAATAGCGTTTACATTGTTCTTAAAGAGATGTTTAATTTGTTAGAGGTTTGGTGTTGCTTTTCTCACTTGGCACATGAAGTGTTAGAAGGGAATGTTGTTTGAACAAAATTGAATTTGTTCTGTCTGTATTGGAAAGTGTCTAGTTTTGAAATGAACACACGTAATGGAACTAGACAGGAAAATGTACATATCTTTATCTCTAGGGAATACTGCTCAGAGTTTTACATAATTGCTTCTGGCTGCTGTTCTTTATTTACTTCCATCTCTCCCCAGCTAAGAAAAAGATAGATTTGCAATCTCAACTGATAGAATATCACATTATTTCACATTGTGTGAACTCAGAACTCTTTTTGCCTGCTATAATATAATAAGACAAAAATAAAATAAGATTGACATTGCATTGTATCTGGCTGTTCTCAGTGTAAGTTCTAATAAGTTTGAACTGCATTTTCATGGCACCAAATACTGTTCGATATATTTATATAATGTTGAGCTGCAAGATGGTTTCCTACACTGAGGCCAATTGCATTCATCACCAGTTGTTTTTCTTCTTTCTCATTCACACTTAAGTTGTTCTATATTTTTAACAATAATGGTCTAGTATTACAGAAATTATAGAAACTGCTTTACACTTTTGATCACTCTAGCATGTCTTGTCTGTGCTCAGATTGTGGTTTGTTAGTGCTTTGAAGAAAATAGTGCATTCATTTGGAACCAATATTTTTTCTAATCAGGTGTCATATTCCACTTTCCTTGACCTTGCAGAACCTTTAAGCTCAAGTCCCTCTCCTTGCCCTTCATCAGTCAAATGTCATCTTTAATTTCTGCTGGCATTTGATCTTTTTGTTTGAAAAGCTGTAATCACACAGAAACTATTCCTTTAGTTGTTTCCAACATGATTCACTATGACTTCAAATGTCTTTTTTTGTTCACATTATAGACAATAAAATATATTACTGTGAACTGTTTCAAAACACCTGTTTTAAACTCAAGTGCTCTCAGTATTTGCCAAAAGAAAGTTCATCATGGAAATTTTATACTTCAGTATACAAATCACCTTGCACTTTTACTGGACAACTATCATTTAATCATAAAAAAAAAAAAAAAAGATATATGATCTGTTAAGCTAAAGCAATAATTGACTATGACTCTGATCTTTCATTTTATTCAGTTGTTCATTATAATGTTAAGTGGACCAGAAGATAAATGTTGATTGAAGCATAACTTTTTATAAATATAGAAGTTCCACAAATTTTATATCTTTTCTGCAAAACAACCTGTTTAAAAAAAGTTAACAACCATAAATACCAAGTTTAGACAGGCTTAATTTCTTACATCATTCAAATAGCACCTTGAATGTATGTGACATGCACAGCAACACAGCCTAACTGGAAAATAAGCAAAGTGGGTTTTTATGTGTTCTGTTCCTATGAAAAAATGGAATATTAATCAAAGGTCTGTATTTTCTTCCTACTGCATTTTAATCCCATTCTTTTTTCTCTGTGACTCTTATGTAAGATGATCTACAAAAAAAATGGTTTGAAAGTAAATTGATACTAGCTCTTTGTAATTTCTTGGACTTTTCTTTCTAATTTTTTGGTTTGTATTTTATGAATTTATTCTTTTAAATTATGAAATTAGCACTTACTCTTCAGTTCTGCCCTACTTTTCTTTTAGAGCAGGTATCACACTGAGAGATTAATAAAACAGCCGGGCAGATAGATGCTTAAATGAGGTCTGCATGTACTCTATTTTATACTACTGTACTGCTCCTAGTAATTGGTGGAAGTAGAGGCAGCAACAGTATATCCTACCTACACAGAATCATTTGCTGTAATCTCTAAATCTTCTGGAGCCTTTAGTACCAAGACTTTTGATTCCCTCTATCTACTAATTCCTCTTCTACCCGCAGAAGTCCTTCTGGCTCCTGCCAATATCCTTTCTCTTACTTGCTCTTGCTGTGGAAGGAATCATGCACTTCACTCATAAGAAAGATGCCACAATATCCTTTATTGATATAAAGTTGTGCATTAAGAAATTTCAGTGGTAAATGTGACAGTGATTTAACAAGATTCCAGGGCAAGTTACACTTATTTACTGAATAGAGAACAGTCAGACCAGATTCTCAGGGAGATCCTCCCTTTGAGTCATGATACTCAGAAATAGCCCCTTTGCATTCTAAACTCCTCAGAGCAAAGTCTAAGTGCAGCTAGATCCATAATTAGTCCCAGACTTGATCGGTGTTGTATCTCTAAAGGAGTATATATGCACAATCAATCTCTTATATCACTTAGCCAAGATTTCAAGGTTTAGCATGCTGTTAACAACTTGCTAAGAATCTGTTGCAGCAATGAATTTCTCCACCTCCAGGAGTAACCTTGAGAGGTGTTCATACTGAAGGGGAGATGCCGGCATGCAGCCCACTGCCATCCATGAGAGTTTAGCAGGCCCTGGGCTGTCCACTACATATGGAATACATGCCAAGAACGTGGCAACCCTTGGCAACCATATTACCATTTGTCCCCCGAAGTCCAGAGTAAGCTGGATGCAGTCATCACACTCCTGCTGCTGGTTATGGCATATGGCAGGGGGTGAAGGGTGTAGGGAGGGAGCACACTGCCACAGCCCTTGACAATGATATCCATTTTCTGTTCTTATCGCCTCCTTATTCCTAGCATTTATTGTCTCTAATTTTAAAAAGTGGAAAGCACACAGCTAGTAGAGACTGATTGTCACCTTGTAATTCTGACTCACTTGTTCTCACCAGGACTCACCTTGCACCAACTTCATCATCGCACTATAAATTATGATTAATCATAATGTTCACAACAAAACTGTGCCATCTGAAAACAATTACAACTAATTCAAAGAAGGAAGGCATGGTGGGTTAAGCTGTGCTAAAAGCTGTACTACCTGTTTGCTCGCTCCTTCCTCTGACCCCAGCAGGAAGAGGGGATGAAATAGTTAAAATGGGAACACTGAAGCTCCTGGGTCAAGATAAAGACAGGAGGATTGCTTGCCAGTTACTCATTGTGGGCCAAACAGACTCAATTTGGGGCAAATTAATTTATTACGAATTAGAATAAAAATTTACAGGTTGTGGAAAACAGACAGATATTAAAATATTAAAAATTAAAATATTCAAAATTAAAATATTAAAAGTCTGACATATAAAAATATTTTTCTTCACCCCATTCCCAGGCTCAGCTTCACCCTCTTCACTCCCGACTCCTCTACCTCCTCCCCGAAGAGGGACATGGAATGGGAGGATGCTGTCAGTCCATGAAAGCTCCTCTATGCCGATCCTTCCTCCTTACACTTTGCTCCAGCGTGGGTCCTTCCTAGGGGCACTAGGTACACACTTGCCCCATGAGGATCTTTCCTGGAGATGCAGAGACATCTCTGCTGGGGTAGCAGGGTCCCTCCTGCCCTGCTCCCACTCTCCCCTCGGGTCTCACAGGGCTGTTTCTCACAGGGCTCCCCTCACTCAGCCCTGGCTGCAGTACAGGGTTTGCCCTGCCTTACCCAGGCTTTCCCCAGAGCTCTCACCCGTGGCTGAGGGGCTCAGCTGTGCCCTGCGGTGGAGTCACTGGTGCCAGCTGGGACTGTCTGTGCCAGGAGAGGAGCAGCCCTGGGCGCTCCACGCAGGGCACCTCAAGCAGAATCCCAACACCATCACCCGATCATGTAAACTGCACACTGAAGGTAGAGAAGAAGGAGGTCAACAACTGACCATATCAAGACTTTCTTTAAGCAGCTAAACTCTACCGTTTTCATTTCAAAACATGAAATCTAACAGGCATGCACAGCTCCCTGAATAGTTTTGCAGTCATTTCAGTAGCTGACAAGCATATATTCAGATGGAAAATTATCTGCGTGTGAAGAATGTTCTACATATCTACTGGATAGCTAATAAAAATGAATACATTATGTCTGTATTGTATTATAGAAAAGGAGATCTCTGTCCCTTAACCATGAGGATGATCAAAAAACTGGGAAGTTTGAAAATATGAAAAAGACAGAAGGAAAAGATTGGCAGAAAGATATTTTATGACATACCTGGTTGCATAATCTCTTTGGATGAAATACCTTTCCAGATTAATAGCACATGAGTAAAATCCTTCCAAGTAAGAAAGTTTTTTTGCAGTGTGAAAACATGGAAAGCGTTTTATTTTGGGGGGGGGAGAGAAAAAGACATAGTAGTTCATATTAAAAAGAAGTCTCGATATATCTTTAGTAAGAACTTTGTCCTTATGATATGTAAACATATAAGAATTCTTGTTCTATTCTTGCTAAATCATAAAATTTTTCAGAGGAACAGTGTAAACAGAAACTTTGCTTCACGTTCCCATTCTTCTTTTTTTTCAGCCTCCTATTTAATTTGAAGAACTGACAACTCATACCATTTGCTCCTAAAAGATTTTGTATTTCATTTTGGCCTTTAAATGAATTAATTTTGAACTGCATGTGTTTTCCTTTAAATCCATATACTGTTGAGTTTCTGTGGTATTCAAAAAAGATCATTTATCTGCCTTTCTTCTTCTAAAATTATTTTTTTATGTGCTTTCTATGTTGGGGTAATTTGAAAAATGCTATGAAAATCATGCAGTCTTTTTCGAACTCAGAGATGTTTGAAACATTGGCTTTGCAAATTGCCACTATATGATAGTTATCGCACAAAGCTGTGCATTGTATGTAACTTGGCCACTTCTACCAACATAAACTTTGAATGCACAAGTAGCAGCTGGGAAATACATGCATGCTGTTATCAGTCAGAATGAAATCTGGGGAATGTAAGAGATATCTTCATGAAAAGAAGGGAAGCCTATGGGGAACTACAACATACAGAAATTCTCCGTCTTGCCCAGAAGGCTCCTTAGGTGAAAATTGCTGAAGGACTGGAAGGTTCTCAAAGACTTTTACACTCTTAGGTATTAATTTCCTTTGGAACACTGTCAGTAATCACCTTTTTTTTAATGCCTTACTGTATTAGAGGAACACATCTATTGGCATTTTGCCTCTGCAAGACTAGTGCTTTTCCAGATGCAGAGGAAAGAGTATGGTTATAGTGTTTGGAGCCGGATGGAAATGGGAACTTTTCCCTCTTACACAAGTTATTTTGAATTAAGTTTCTGAACCTAAAGAAAGTGGTTCTTTTTTTAAATGTTGCTATATTTTTACCCTGGTAGGCAACTCAGCAGCACGTAGCCACTTCCTTACCCATGCCTCAGTAGGATGAGAGACAGAATTGGAAGGGTAAAAGTGGTAAAATCTATGCATTGAGATAAAGTCAGTTTAATAGGGAAAGGAAGAGATGTGCATGCAAACAAACAAAACTAAGGAATTAATTCGCTACTTCCAATCATCAGGCAGATGTTTAGAGATTTCCAGGAAAGCAGGGCTACATGTGCAACCTGGGAAAAATTGTTCAGGTGGTTACTTGGGAAAACAAGCACCATAACTCTGGACATTCCCCTCTTCATCTTTTTTCTCACAGCTTTTTATTGCTGGCCAGTTGGGAGCAGCTGTTCTGTCTGTGTCCCGTACCAGCTTCTTGTACAACTCCAGTCTTCTTGCTGGCAGGGCAGCTTGAGAAACAGAAAAGGACTTGATGCTGTAGAAGCACTCCTCAACAAGAGCTAAACCACTGGTTTGTTATCAACACAGTTTTCGTCAGAAATCCATAAAATACTACCATCTAAGATACTACAAAGAAAAGTAAGTCTATCCCAAACAAAACCAGTACAGAAGTTTCATTTCTTTTTTATCATGTGAATGTTGCTGTGCTTATAAAATATTTTACATCAAAGTAAAAAATTGTAAGAACCTGCACAGAAAGAGTATAAGAAGAAATGATATATGGTGGAAATATATCTGTAGAAATGGACTCCAGTTAAAGAATCTCAAGACTTGTGTAGATTACCTTATGTGTTGTATTAATTGACTATGGGAGTTGTCCTTTGGGACAATTAAAATCTAAGCTGAAATCACTTTCTATAACAGAAATGTATTAAATCATTCATCCTTACATTTTCTTCCACTAGATTTACTCAGGCAGAGTTTGCCTGCTAATACAAGAGAGTAGGAAAAGAGTTCTTTATGATAGTTTCAAAAGTTTTGTTTTAGTTAGTTGCTATGTGGAAGACTGCATGGCTGAAATAAGTTTATGATGTTTTTTGGCTACAAGAAGTCAATCAATCTTCTTGTGTTTGGGTGTCTGTTAAACAGACTGAATGATTTTAAGGAATTCTTAGGCTAAAGAATCAGCAGTCTTATGCAATAAAGGTGTTGTTTCTCCTTAATCGTTAACGACTTTTCAGAATGAGTTTGTGGGTTGGGGAAGTATTCGGTAAATTACTCTTCTGAATTAATTCAAAGGTAACCCATTACCCTTAAGCTGATTTAATTCCAAATTGAACATCAGACTGCTGGCATCATGAAGTGCCTGCATAATTACAAATATATTTATTGTTATGCGCTATGGTACCCTGACTACTTCATCTATATGCTAAGAACATTTTAAACTGTGAACACCAATAACTTAACACCAAGAAAACAAAATTCTCATAAGGGAGCAAAAATTTAATTGTATGCTGTGGCACCCACATAACAAAATCTGCAGCTCTTGATCTACATCCAGTCAAACAGGGATTAAAAGGCACTTGAACAAAAAAAGAAATGGAGCTTCACATCAAAAGGACTATAAAATTTTCATGTCTGATTGAAACGTTTGTCACTTCATTTTATGTATTGAAGATTCAGCATTGATTGAGAAGGTGCTCTTGAAAACGTTTACTGAAAGGTACTTCTACAGGATATGAATTGATGTGAAATGAGGTTGGGCTGTCAAAAAAACAAAGCTAAAATTCAATCAAGTCATAAGCACCAACTTTGTTTATAATGCACCATGCAATTGATGAATGATGAGGAATTGTCATGCAGATACTTTTTTTGTGCTCAGCTTAGAGAAAGAAACAAGAAGAGAAAATATTTTAAGGGGGAAATACTCAGCATGTTAAATGGGAAAGAAGATTTTATTTTATTAGGTAATTTTGTAATATATGATTTGAGTATCTATGACCAGTGTAAAAAAAAGTAAAAAGTATTTTTTTTCTATTTGAATTTGGGATTTAAAAAAAAAAAAGCTATCTGTTTCACATCTAATACGTTCTTCAGATATGAAGGCATAAACTAGGCAAATCATATTTTGAGCAAGACAGAAAATATTGAAAAATGGTTTTAAAATTAATAGAATTCGTAGGTTTTTAAACAAAAAAATCTGTAATTTAAATACATTGAGAGCAACTAATTACAAATATATTTTTCTGTACTCATTCTTGTGAAAAACTATTAAGATCCAATTTCTGCTAGAATTAGAATTAGCATTTATAACAGAGCAAGGCAAACACAGTTTTGTAAGTAGGTTAGGTTTTGCACAGCTCTGTATTAGTAGAATCTAAAGTAACTTTTTTAAATAACCATTTTTACCTCCATACAGCATTTCCATATAATGTCCTGGCAGTGTGTTGAACACAGACAGGAAATAAGGTAAAACATATTCTGAAGCATCATTATGATCACTGATAGTTCCTCCTTCTGTGTAAGTAATCTGTGTGCATATGTGACATAATTACTTTCAAAAACAGAACTTGCCGCTGAACATATGTAAATGCCTGACTCCACTTTTACTCTACTCCTAGTTTGTCAGTCCAGCCTTTAACTTTCTCTGATAAGATTTGTAATGTCTATTTCAAAGTAAAGTTTGCGGGTTTTTTTTCACTGGGCATGGTGGATTTGACCAGCAGAAAACATACTGTGGTTAGTGATATATTTAGGAGAAGATAAACAGAAGATCCAATGAATTGAAGCTAAATATCTAGCTAAATTTTTTGTTTCTTCTTTTCTGTTTAGCTTTTATTGGCCATTAATAAAAACTCAACCTGTGTCTCTCTTTTTGAACATCTGACTCATACATTGACATAATTGAGTTAGGGGGCCAGAGCCAAACAGAGGAATTGCTATTGGACATAGGCAGAAAGGTTCACAAGTTCCAGCATTGACATAAACAGACATAAGCATTGTTTTCCTAAACTGTCTTAGACCGGGTACTGGAATTTTAAACACAGATGAAAGACTACCTGATCACAAGTACATCTGCTCAGAAAGACTCATGCTCAGAGTCCTCATGTTTTCACATGATGGAGCTTGTGAAAACTTGCTTCACATTAACTGAAACTTGTTCTCAATACTCCATGAAAATCCAAGTACCAAAAATATGTTTGTGTCAAGCAGTACATATTCATTTCATATGGGCAGAAGGAGATGTAAATTTTAAGAATTCACACAGGTATTTTTGTTGTGTGCATCCTTTTTCCTATTCACACTTGATCGCCTGTTTTGCATTGGTACCTTCCATACTGTGTAGCTTGGGCCCCTCAGCCGTGAAAGAAGAGATGAGAAATGGGACTATCTGAATGAAATCCATCCCTGGGGGCCTTTGCTGTAAAAACTATTAAAATGTGACTGCAGTAACACTGGGGAGGAGGGATTAACAAGGTCTGAGCTGCAAAATTTTCTCTTTCCTATCATTCTCACCACAGAGGAAATGAATATAAAATCAACTGAAAAAAAAATTTAAAAAAAGGAAAAAACCCCAACATACTTAGATGAAATCTGAACTTTGAAGTGCTACATTCTATTTTTTAAACTAAAACAGTAATTGATTTAAAATATATATCCTGAAAGTGTCTTATTCTGACTAGGTTTAACCTGTCTTTCCTTAAACTGTGATTATTTTCCATGTTAGTCTGCTGTCTCAATCAAATCTCTTTTCCCTGTTTAGTCACCCGTTATAATTGTATTTTGCCTTTATCTGATACTTATGGTACAATAAAAAAGATATGACTAATTCCTACATTTCTCTGAATATGATGCTTCTTTCAAAGAAACAAAAAACAGTCAATCACCTAATTCATGTAGAGAAAGAAGCTGAGGATCAGAGAAGGCATGAGGAAGATGAGTTTTACCAAAACGTTATGATTTCCATTTAAATTGCTACATTTTTGAAAGATATAGAAGATAAGATGACAATAAATCTTATATGTGTTTTAGACAACAACTCATTTCCTAAGCCAAGATAGAGTGCCAAAAATATAACACCAGTAAGAATTCTCGTTGTCTAGGTAAAGGCATTATCACAGCTCTGGATAAGTTTGAGAATCAAACTTTCTTTCCAACCACAGTTGAAGCAATCATGCAGGACTGAAGCAAAATTGTAAAAATATTTTTAGCTAGCACTACTCCTGATTATGCAGCTTGTTTACTGACATTACATGTTTTCTTTCAATCTGAGTGTGCTCTCACTGTGAAACTCTAATGAGTTTCATTTCAATGATATACATATGATAAAGATGCCTTTCTCTAGAATCTTCATCTCTGAGTGACATGCCTGTATATTTATTTCTTTTCTGTGTTTGGTAATAATTAAATTAGTAGGACAGAAATATTAAGAGTAATATTTTCTTTTTTCAAAACTAAATATTTGTTCCCATTCATCTTCCTCTATTAGCACTTTTAAAAAATACAAATCCATTTCTTCTGATTCCAAGTGATCATTTACTTAGTATCTAGCTAAAGTCTGGGATGATAGTCAACCCTCTTTTTTTTCTCAGTGAAGGAATTAGTATGGTCACCATGACAGCAGAAGAAGGTGAATATTTCTTTCTCTCTCTCCTCAGGTTTCTATTTGTACCTGATTCATGTGACACCATGATTTAATGAGAATAAATCTGATTTAGTTGGCTTGCACCCTTAATGATCAAATGTTTGTCATCATTTAAGAGTAGCAAGCAGACTAAATGGATCTAGACACCAAAAGACTTCAATGAGTGATCTTTATGCAGAGTTCCTCAATAGAGATGGCATGAGACAGAAGGAAGGTTGGGAACGCAGGCCTGATCACAGGTGTATGCAATTGGGAGCAGGATGCTGGGTATGTAGAGGACACTCTGACCCTCTCCCCATGCTCTGTCCTGGGGTTTTCTGACTTTGATACCCTGGAGCCTCCCTCCACTGACTGATGCAATTAGCTATGTATATGCCTATTGGGTAGGGAATACCCAACTCCTGACTGGTACATGCATGTTCTCAAGGCACTTGACACTGGCCAGTCTTTGGCCTCTTAAAGACTCTCCACACCATTGCAACTTTCCCAGAAACTGGTGGGTTGTGTACGCTGCAGGTATTCATTTGTAATGAATTGACTTCCCTGTGCTATAGGGTTAGTGAGAGTTAATATGCTACCACAGTCATCAGCCAGGCCCAAGCCATGACAACCATCACAGTGCTGAAGTTCTAGGCTATAGATGGCAATGATAAGTTTGATGACATTTCCACTACCTTCAGTATTTCTGCAACTTGTGTTGTGCACATATTTACTTTTCTTCATTGCGTTCCTTAAGACATTTGGTCTTATTAAAGGGAAATATGCAGACAGGACAACTAAAATTAATTCCTTCAGAAGCTCATTCTACATGCAGTTGGTGATTTCTTTCAGTGGCTCAGATCAATATAAGAAATTATGAACCTCGATTACATGAGCTCCTTAGTTTTTATTTTGAAGGCAATCCTCTGACTTACTGAACTTGCTGTATCACATGTTTGCTGTTTACAAAGCCTAGTGGTAAGGTCTTGAGAGAAAATATTCTTCCCTTCCAGATTTCTGTGTTCACTTATTTCTGTAATCTTTGAGACATTGTCTATCTTTTTGATGTCACACGAAGGAGGAGACAGATCAAAGAAATGTCAAAACAAGCATTGGAAAATTGACAATGCAGTAGAATCAGCTGTGACAAGAAAGTAACACTAGCTTTAATCAGTTAATAGTATATACCAGACTCTGCTGCAGATATAATTATTTCAATGAAGGGGGTATGAAAGACTGGGCTTGTGGCTAAGTAAGAGTTATCTAGTTGTTAGTCACAGCTCTTTAACACCACCCATAAACATTTACTGGAAGCATCAGCCACTTTAGAATATGCACTTTCTTGTGCAGTGGATGTCTTGAAGTTTAAGGATAATTTTGAACTGTATCATAGGGATTTTAAGTAATTGTTTTGTGAGTAAAAGGAGCACAGCCATTAAACATTAAACCCACTTAAAATTAGTAGATAGGATATATTCAATACGAAGTAGGTGTACATAGGTGATGTCACCATTTAGGAATAACGCAGCACAGGTGGTATCTTGTGTTGGCATATTTTGGGGTGCAGGTCTCAAGTCTGTGTTTACACATCTTTGCTTTCAAAAAGTTTTCAAAGAGAAATTCTCAGTGAAGGCTATAACCAAGCTCTCAGTTTGTGTTTCAATTAATTCACAGATGATGCTATATACATTTCTTTTAGATATGAGTTATTATAATGTTGAATTTACTGCAATTGAAACAAGGATAATTTTAGAACTTCTTTTACACTGCATTCAGGTTCACATAGGAATTTAACCTTTACAAATATTGCCATTTGAAGGGAATGAAAGGTACTTAAACCACTAGAAAGAAAATCAGGAAGTCACGAAAAGACAGTCCTCCTGCAGCTCTGTTTCATAATTCTTAATATTCGCCTGACAGTCAAACTTGGGATTCATAATTGGCTTTTGTTGATAAGACTGCTATGCAGAGAAAAAGAAGACATGGGTAATTAAACAGGTGAGAGAAGCTGGTTTATTCGGTTGTCTGGAGTTTCAAGAAGTGAAATGCACACAAAGGCATAAAACATTTTTAATCCACATTCTCCTTTCTGAAATAAAAACCGTACAATAAAAAAAACCCAAAGCTGAAAGCCAAGATAAAGGATTATTTGCCTGTACAAAATACCTGACAAATAATATGATTTCTAAAAGAATGTAAAAGGCTATTTTAAGACTCTCATTAAGTTGTGAGGTTACATTACTGTGTTTAGAAGAGTATACCAAAAAAATAGCTGAACGTGTGAGAAAAGCAGTAATTAAAGATAATGCTAAATATAGGTTTAAAGATGAGACTGACAAAACAGCAATTATTGTTTTCAGTGGAAGGGATGAAGGTCAAAATTTTGTTGTCTTTAGATAAACTACAATGTGCAGATTTAAAATTTGATTTAAAGAAATTTCAAATGAAAAAATGTCATAACTCCTCATCAGCTGCAGTCTTGCAAGGAACAGTACTAGCACAGTATAAATCCGTCTTACACAGAGCAGATACACATTCATACACCTTCATAGAAAAGGGCAAATGCTCTTGCTTCATTCTATGTTAGCAAGGGTACATATGATGGCAAATTTATACATTTTATTCAACAGATTTGCATACTCTGAAGTATTCTACCATCACAGTTTCAATGGAGGGATTCTACTTGTGCCTTCAGAAGAATTTTGCTGCCCAATAAAACAGCATTTCTAGTTGTATGCATGTCATACCTCACATTTTCTTCCATTTTATAAAGAGAAGGAGATACAGTAATTCACTCATTATTCAGGTCCACAAATTCAAATAGTTAAATTCCAAGATCATTCTGCTAACATTCTACTTTCTGTCTTTTTTAAATTGTCAAAAGTTAACTGAATAAGACTGTAAGCAATGACATCTATTTTGCTGTGCTGCTTTCAGAAAGAGGTTGGATGACATGACCTTCAGGGTCTGTTCTAAGGTTATCCTATGAATCTGTGATACTTTCTTCCATCTTCTAAGACAGTGCTTTAAACAAAATATATGCTAAAAAGATTGTCAACTGGAATATTCACATGTAAAGTTGTTATGCATGTTATATTTTCAAAAATTTCTAAATAGCAGTATGACCCTTTCATATTCAACACTTCAGAGATACTGGTAAGTGTCCTTTAAATGATGGAATCATTGCTACCTCTACCTGACAGATACATTTTCAGATGAACAAGTAATGATTATTCTTAATTTCTCACAAGACTAGAACTAAGCAATACCATAAGAAGAGAAGGAAAAAGCAAGGAAGAGAATGGAAGGGAAACCTGAAGTGCTTCAGGTATAAAAACCCAAACAGAAGTGAGGAAGGGGAATTAGATAAGTTCAGGGTATAGCTAACTCAATAGCTGTTAGATACAGCAACTTCACTGTTGCCTTTGTCTCGAGAGTTCATAACTTTCTGATTGCTGGATGCTGAGTGGTGTAAAACAGGAGAACAGGTGTAAAGAATAAAGCTACTCTCTACTTGATCTATTTTTCATTCCATTTGTTCCATTTTGTCAGTGATGGACTTCTAATCTGGCACAGCATGGATATTTTGTTTTCATACCCTCAGAATGATGTAACAGATGAAGTAAGTAACAGACATATTAAAAGAGAATTTAAGTTCTTATGTAAGCTTTGGACAAAAATGAGTGATTCTACATTGTCAAAAGTTTCAAGCATCTTTACATTAAGCTTGAGCCCAAGGGCTGCCACGGGAAGGAGCTAGGAATGTTCCTGGCTACTTCCCTGGGTATAAATGAATGTAGTCCAATAAACAGTCTGAAAGTGGCGGTTGCTGCTTTTTTAGAGTAGGAAGTGTCTCCTTTATCTTTTCTTCCTTTGGTGTAAAGAAACTCAGGTACAGTATTCAGATGTGCCCTGTCCAGAAATGCTGTCTCTTCATGGACAGGATACATGTCACCCTTACAATGAAAGCTGCATCACAATGCCAAAAAGAACTGACAGCTAATTAGGCTGTGAGGCAGAGGTCAACGGCATAGCTTATCATTTGCAGCAAGATAAATCCAAGGTTAGGAGTCCACACTGAGCATTACTTACACATTTTTCAATATGCATAAGCATCTTTAGACAGGGACTGGAGTTTAGGTCTCTTTGCCTGTTAGCAAAAAAACCCCCAAACAAACTCAGAGAAGATTCAAAATAAACAGCCCCAGTATATTTCCTATTAACAAACTCCAGCTGGCTTCCTACTGGGTATATTGGTTCCAGCTGACTGCGGGAGTGTTCAAGGCGTGTTGGCTGTGGTGACTGCCTTTTATAGGGGCCTAGCACTGCCCATTATTTCAAGGAATTATGTTAGATTTACTTTGGGTGTCTATTAGTCAGCAGTTAGGATAGGGTATCTTTAGGAATTAAATATTTAGTTATCGGTTTCAACTGCCATGTCTTAATCATATAACCATTATTCTACAATAAGCCCCAAATATATACAGGTAGCAAAATTACTTTGGCTTTCTTCACATTTAAGAGCAGCAAAAAAATTTTCTAGAAACTTCTTAAGGAACAAACTGTGTCATAGATGCCTCCTTTAGGTATATGATTTTGGTACAGGAATGGCTTTTCATAAGATACCAGTAGTGTTTTCTAACTGGTTGCCTCATTCTGCCTTCAGTGGCTCACACTTGTTTTACAGGCACAGCTCATCTGTTGAGTCACCACAATTTGATAGTCCAGAATGATAAATAAAATGGTATTTTTGGGGTTCTCAGTGCCCAAACTGGTACCAGAGAACAATTGTTTGGACTGTAAAGTGTAGCAATTCATCAACTACTGAAGGGGTAAGAACCACAGCAGTCCAGCCAAACTTTGTGAAACCACAACTTTCCTTTTTTTTTTTTGTGAATCAGTACCCATAGTTGATCTGTTAGACTGCAGTGAATCGGTACCCATAGTTGATCTGTTAGACTGCAACAGCTTAGCTGATTTCTTTGTGACCTAGTCTTCCAAAGTCTTTGCCAGACTCTGTGAATGGTTCAAAGAAAAGATTAACATGTTAAATTAGATTTTGCAAATTCAGAATAAAAATATTCATACCTAGCTAGTCTTAACAGCAAGTTGTTTGGGTCTGTTTTCTCTTAAATTTCTAAAAGTATTCTTATCCTAGAAATTCTATTTAAAAATTATTCTTTCCATCTCTTACGTATTCCTGCATCTAGATGTTCTAAACTTCACAATTGTCCAATTCATTTCTATCTCACAATTGCTACCTTTTCAATGCTTTTATTCATCTAACTGTCTGGGGAAAAAAAATCCCAGATTTTACTTCTGTTCCCCAAGCTTTTCAGGTGAACTGTACCAAAACCACTAGAAACTGTACAAGTCCCCAGATTAATTGTATGTGATATTGAACAATTAACAGAAACCAATCATTTGCATTTTAATAACATTCTAACCATCTGGTAAATGAATCCATTAATCTTGATTAGCTGGGTATCAGACACTGGATTGTAGAGTTCACTGATGTGTGTATGGGTAAAAAAGGAGGATTTAAGCCATGGTTTAAGTAATTTTTTCCAGCGAAAGAGTACAAAGAATAAGTCAAGCTTGACTAATATGATGTAAGATACTGATCGATACTCACACTAAGAAAAACCAAAATCTGATAGGCTTTAATAATATGGTGGCTGTCACATGAAACAACTCTTTGTGTCATCAAAATAAAACTGATAATTTCCATATAACTTATGATATTAAGATTTAAAGTAAAACCCACTCTCCAGATTGAAGTGGAAAATCAGAGGTGGATTTGAACTTTTTAGTGTTACGAGGATAAAATCTAAAATTAGTCACTGCCTGAGAAGATTGGGAATGTTATGGAATTAGAATGTGGCTCTGCTCAGGAAGAAGGTCAGACTGCTGTTGATCTCTCATACAGAGTAACTCAAAGCTCAAAAAATGAACAGCATAAAGTATATATATTAGTGGGAGGAGATATTATTTTCTCCTATAGGTCTTGTTGCTGGGTTTTCATTCTCTTTTAGGAATTGTAGTCACAGTTGTACAACCAGACATTGCTTGTTAAATAACCTATTTTAAGCTAAAGGATTGTTTCTCAGAGGGTAGAGCTTGATGGTGTAACTTTTAAAGATGCAATTTGATTGTATTTGTGATTGTTTGCAGTGTCTACGTCTGAACTTCTTATTCTTCACTGCATATCCACTCTTTTTTCCCTGTAAAGGTGTTGAGTCTGTTTTTCTCATGACCATAAGTAGTAAGCGATCTCCTTCTCTTTATTTCAACCCACAAGCTTTTCCAGCTAATTTCCCCCATCCTTCTCCATCCTTTTAAGGAGGAGGAGTGAGAGAGTGGCTGGGTGGGTGTCTAGCAGCCAGCCAAGGGCAACATATGACAAAAAAAGGCTTATTGAATAGAAATTGAGTATCAAAAACTACTGATTTTTCATGGACTCAGCTATTTTCATGGAACCAGCTATTAAACCTCCCCGTGTATCCTAACTGGTAGTGACTCACTGATAGCACATTATAAGCAACTTCCTACCACTGAAAGAAAAGGCAACTTATTCCTAAGACTGGTTCCTCTCTTTTTACCAGTTATTTTATCCATTCAAGCACTTTTACTATTTTGTCATGATTGCTTCTTGTACAGAAAGGTTATGCATGCTCAAGTCCCTTGGGATTATTTAATGAGTTTAAATTTCAAAAATGAACCATATAATGAGCTTTAAAACACTTAAAAACAGTTCAGGTGTTACCAGTCCATATATGGTAACACATAACAAGAGAATAAAGCACAGAATACATTATTTCCCTGCAGGTTTTAGCATGATCTCTTCATAAATATGGGGTTTGTTTCAAAAAGTAAATGGAAACAGTAAAGCTCCTTTTATCATTATTTTTCTTCTTTACATTGGTTGTTGATATCCCTTATGAAACACTAGCTGCTAAGTTAATATTTTGCATTTTGCATCCTTTGCACCCAAATGTCATGTCGTATGACTGTTGATGTGAGGCACATTATTCAAAACATTATGCCCTGGTCTGAAAGACTGAATGCAGGGATAAATTCTGATATGCATTATAACTTACAGAATAGAGGCACCAGAAAACACAATTTTCCTGAAGTTTTGGAATGAGGCAGTATTGGAAGATATGTCACTTTGTAGAATCTCACCCAACCACTGTCTTGTTCATGTTTTCTTTCTTACAGAACCGAGTATCATAATGGTGTCAGGATTTAACATTGGGTGTAATGTCAGTTTTGTAATTCAGTAGATAACCATAAATATCTGGAAGAGGAAGCAAGAAATAAATGAAAAGTGTAATTTCTTTGTTATCAGATGATAATATCATGTAATGTACACAATCTACCCTGAGCAAACTACTTTGAATACATTATTTTCAAAGAAATTATAATGTTTTGCAGCATGAAAACTATCATGAAATCTGGAATGGAATTGAAAATACTTGCAAGTAGTTCATTTCAGATTTCGCAGCTTATGCGCAATGAAATATTTTGTGGAATTTCTGTGCAGGTGGAAATTTAATTTTATTCAGTGCCTGCCATTCTCCGGTGTCTTTTCTGACAGAGTATTTCAGAGTTTGGTATTATGTTTATTGTACTCATTATACAATATCTTTCTTGAGTAGCTTTATGACACTATTAGTGAAGGTTCAGCAAGAATGATTCTGACACTGCCTTTTTAGACTACCAGGATGGATACCATGACAGTTCATATCAGTTGCTGGTCTGTGCCATTGGCCTGTGGCAGAATCATTGTGAGGTTGTGCTTATTGTTTATTATTCCTGTTGCACCTTTTCTCCATTTTGCTTCTGTCTCCTAGCTTCCCATATCTGTTCGCAGTCATGCTTAATTTCTTGCCCTGTTCCTCAGCAGCATACTGATTTTTCAATGCATCCATCTTGAATGTGTGCAAAAGACGAGCTGTTAAATAAATGAGAAATTATGAGGAAAGCACAATTTCCAGAAAGGCTGACCTTTCCAAGTATGCTCATGGTTATTCAGAAAAAGATTCAGCAGATGTGACTGTCCTCTAAAATGTTTCTTTCCTTTCTGAAGCATTTTGTACTTGTAATTGCTTCAAAGGTACTTAAAATTCAAGCAGACAATGAGATGGGATTCAGCCTCTCTCCCATTCTGCACTGCATGTAAAAGAACCTGCCCTCAACAAGTAGCAGTTTAATACATTATGTATGAGAAAATGTAGCAAAGTGGAAATTAATGTATGTATTAGGAACATCTGAAAATTAAAACACCTGGTCATTTTAATACATAGGATTTTACATACCTGAACTGGGAAAAGATCTATTAAAAAGACTATTTGTCTAATACAGCAAATACAAATGCATTTTATACAGTGGGAATATAGGATGGTGAGTTTGTAACTATTTCCTTGCTGGAATATCATGTGATCGCGTGGTGCTGTAGACAATCCTATGCCCATTCAGGAATCAAGGAATATTTTTTTGAAGATAACAAATAGTTTCATGCTTAATGGTGAGAGAAAGTTTTCACAGGTAAAAGACATTTTTACAAGGCTTTTAATGCACCTTGTCTAAAAGCAAATAGGAAAGGGCAAATTTTGAGAAACATATAGGAATGTTTCCTTTAAGAGCAGCTGCAAATAAGACCAGTTCCTAAACAGGAGGTCTCATAATTAGTGGTTAAGAAGCCTTCAAGACAATACTTCTCTGTAGAATTTCTCTGTCTATGTTGCCAGTAGAGTCTGAAGGGCTAGTGTCTTGTCAAATTATTTCCTGAAGTCTGTAATAGTTTGATGCCATGGTTATGAGCTCTTAGATCATGAGAAGAGACCAATTCTGAATAACTATTAATTTACTTTTAAAAAGAAATTTGTGGTCTTTATTTTCAATTTTGACCTACAATGTTATGCTGACTTTTTTCAATTTTTTTTTGCTTCTCATCCAAATTTCCTAGTTTTCTAAGCTTGTCTTCAGTAACATAAGTATTGTAATAAGGTATGTTAAAATCAAATCATTGCTGGATATGTATAGTTTTAATTATGACAAAGGGGATATTTCTTTTAGGGACTTTACTGGTGTTCTGAAAGGCCATTAGGAAGTGCATCTAACAGTATAAAAGGAAAATACACCTAAATTATCACTCCGTACATCAGCGTATGTCCTTGGGAATGTCTGGGATGAGAAACATATCCATGTATCTAACTGTTCGTCAAAAGGCTTATAAGTAGAGAGAAATGTTATGGCATTTTCATGACAACTTGATAGTATTTGTCAAAAATATTTTTTGCAAAACACTTTTTTTTCCCCATATCTTCCATGCACCTAAAACTCTCAGCTGCATTTGCACTGATTTTGATTGCCCTTTTAAATATCTTTGGACTGAGATCAAATATGGGAACTATCACCTGGAAGCATTTTGCATGATAATGAAGCAGTAGCTGAAAGAGTTTGATTAGAATAAAAGTTGAAATTCATCTGTATTACATCCTTATTATCACAGACACTACTGAGATCTGCCTTAGAATATTCTTTATAACTCAAGTGTACCTGCTAAATGTTACATTTATTACAAACTGCCTATTACTAATTTAATTTGAAGGAGGACTGATTTCAGTTATACTAACATCTGTCAGTGTAACAGTACAGAGATGACTACCTCCATTATCATTAAAATTCATAGGAGGTGGGTTAAGCAGTTCACATTTTCATTGCACTTTTTTGCCTGTAACAATCAGAATACTGTTCGACTTGATGAAAGTGTTGTATAGTAAAGGGCCTTAAACTGCCCTAGAATTTCCCATTTTAAGGTGCTCACTGAAATATTACAAAATTACTTGTATTATTTTTATTCCTTGTACTTTTCGAGATGGCACATCCAGTAAAGGTCCAAATTTCTTAAAGTTTCTCAGCGTATGTGTGAAATTGGTCATCTCAATTGTCATTGGTGGATATATATTTATAGTTCTCATGCACCTTCCCTGCAAAGTTCAGATGACTGTCAGGGTGATTCATTCTATCTGCATTGGTGGTTGTTTTATGCATTTTAATGTCAAAAAAAATTGTTTCAACACTGGTCATTTGCTATTTATTTACAGACTGATTCATTAAGATGGAATACATGAAGAGAAAGCTCTCTATTTCTCTTTTAACTAAAAAAAGAGCTGTTAGGGCAAACCTCTTAATTACTTTCACACAAAGCAAAAGCATCTTGACTCAGTTTCATCTGTACCAGCTACAGTATTTTGCTTTTAGTGATTCAGGTAACATTGTTCTTCTTGTTTTCCCTTTTGTGTTAAACTGTATAAATGGCTAGGGCTCAAATCACTGTCTGCATGTCTATAATGCTAAACTGACCGTGCTTAGGAGTGTTATCCAGTGCTGGTGTCATCTGGCATGGAATGGCTGTCATCCATTCTGTTAAGCTCTCTGTTGGGAACAGTCCCCAGTCTATGACAGCTCTTGCAGCACATAAATGGTTTGAGAGAGTGTTAGCTTGTCCAGGCTGAAATCCTGGCAGTGTTTTGACACTTTGAACATACACACACATGAAAGTAAAAAAAAAAAAAAAGGGGTTGGGTCAGTCAATGGGAAAATTTCCTGGCACTGTTCAATTTACCAATATGGACATAGTAAAGTAGAATTTATGTTTATCATGCTGAATTTTACTGTCCCTTGACAAAGTTAAGGGAGGTCTGACATCTTGATAATTTTTTTTTGACCAAGAGTTGTAGGAACAGAGCATTTTATGCACTGTAAAGCTTTGAACTTATGGAAGAAAGACAGATTTTCATAAAAATCTACATTTGATAGAACTTAATAAATCTCACTTTCACAACACATGCATATACTGTAACTGCAATAATGTTACATTGCTTTGAAATGTTCATACTCTGGTAATGAGAGTTAAAGGTATTCAGTGTGGGATGTCATTATGTTAACTACTGTTAAATTTCTATCAACACTTCTACTCTGGAAACTGAATGAGCTAATCCTCATGTGAGTTTAGCCTTCTTATGCAGAACTCTTGCCTGAGACCTCTTCCTCCAAAAGGGAAAGGACAGAGACAAGTTACCTAACACAAAGCTGTTCCAGTTGTGTTTCTTACCTGAGCTAGTCAAAATCCTCATCTGGTCACAAACTGGAGAGCTCTCAATTAAGCCATATTTCTGGTTTTTATCATATTATGCTAGTGATTAACCAAAATGTTGTGACGGATGACATCAGAATTATTGTGATATTAAATATCCAGACAAGTTGTTTATTTTAAAGAAGAGAATAAAAGGATATTTTTTACAATATGTGAATGAACCCTCTCCAGAGTATCCTACTCAGGCCTTCAGTGGGGGATTTGAGCCAATGACAAATGCAAAGTTAATTTTTCTCAGCCCTTCCAGCTTTGTCCTTGGTGCTACACTTGTAATCTTATTTGTGTTAAAATTAAAGAATCAGTTGTGTTAGAAGCAGAGTGAACTAGCAAAGTCAGGCTACACAATGATTGTATGATGGCACACATTATTGAAAAACACATTATGAAGTATGTGTAGTAAAAATCAGTTTCCACACTTCGTAGATTGCTACACTATTATACGTCAACTGCATAAAGAAGTAGCAGATCTAAACAAAGAATCAGCATTTCTTCAATCTAGTAGGTTTGTCTGTCCTTCAAGGTAGTTTCTTTAACCCTTTTTCTTATATTTATTTGCTTCTTCTTGAGCCAAAACAATCAAGGTTATGAATTTTGTATGCACATAGCCCAATGCAGTCTTTGGATTTTCCATGCTTCCAAAGTTTACGTGTGTCACAGTCGCTAAAATTATTTGTACAAAGTTTTTTTCAGAGTTACTTGGGAATATACAACAGTTCAGCAACTCTTACAAGGTGTATAGATGAATTCTAAGAAGGCACTTTGAAAATGTCCTTTGCATGTTTGAAGACACTGCTTAATTTTCTGATTTTGCCTTGAGATCTAGTGAGAAAATATGAAACACTGTTCTCAGAAAGTCTTATTGAGAACTCTTAAAATAAATAAAACACAGGCTACTTAGAAAATGTATTCATAGATTTATTGATCTACAGACCAAAAGGACACAGATATTTTCATTGAGTCTGAACTTCTGTAACTACAGATTGGTAATTCCTGACTTGTACTTTCTTGTATCAATTGGAGAATATGGAATTCAATAGCTCATAGTTGTGGAACCTTGTGTCTTAACGCAATAAAAAATAATTTTCATTCTGGGAACATTTCATATAACTTGTTTAATGCATAATGTTTGACAAGGGAAGATATTTTTTTGTGTCTTATGACCTGAGCTCTTACAAGTGCAAAAAAATGTATTTGCGTTGTGGTAATATATTAACTCAGTTAACACTTTAGTAAGACAAATGGCTTTGAAATTTCTGCAGATAATGCAGGATAAAGTTTACATATGCTGGACAACTCTTTCATTCAATGCTGAAGTCAGAGAATCAAGAACTGTTCTATTGCACAAACCAGTGTAATTGATGCTTTTGCCAGGAATTAACCTGATCTCATTGCTATATAAAAATATATATTTGTATGATGGGGCTTTATTCTTCTGATATTTCTGCCAATATAATATAAACCATTACAAGATGATTCCCTAGAAGATGAATTAAAATTCTGTTTTCACCAAGAGATTATTCTTCGTCTAATTCTGTAGGGTTTTTTAATAAATTACTGTCGGTTTGATATAGCAATTATTTTGTTTCATCTCTGTTAATAAGCCCAAATAAATATCTAATCTTCAGAACTATGTGAGTAGCACCAATACAGTCATGTAAAAATGAGGCAAAGCACAATCTGAATTAGTAAAAGATCAGTCTTTTTTCTATTAACTATGGTGCCATAAATGCTGATTTGGGTCTTCAAGTGTAACTGTTTTATGGGCTGTGTGAAAATATTGTCCCCTTTTACAGTTAGACTTATCAAAAAAAAATAAATAAAAGGATAGGCTTCAAATACTTGGTCCAATAATATAGCTTAAGTCAGGAAAAATATTAAAAATCCATGAGATGAATGGGGTAAAAATGCAGTAAATTTACTTTTATTCAGAGGCCAATAGAACTGCTATAGGTGACTAAATTAGCTGGGAGGATGTAATTATGCACAATGACCAGCAGAAACTCCAAGGGCAATATACTATTTTCCATACGGAAAACTCATCTACAGTAAGAACTTGGGAACCTACATTGATGGTGTAAATATACTCTATTCTGGCTACTATGCACCAGTTCCCTGTGTGCTTTCACTATTTCTTACTGGCACAAAGTGTGCACAAACTTTTTGTAAATAACTGAACCCACAAAGATCATATTTACAACTCAGGCTGCAATGTAGTGTAGGGATACTTGATTAAGTTTGGAATGCGCTAGCTTTATTATAGGAAACATTAGAGCCTGAATGACACAAGCAAATCTCACTGTTTCATGGACAGGGAAAAGCAGTAGTCTCTGAACACTGGTGGGAGGTATATTTTTATAAGCATGAGGGAGGCATAGTCTTTGCACACCAAAAGTGTGTACAGTGGGTCCTTGGGAGAAATAGTGACCTAATTCACACATTGTTCACCTGTTCCTAAATTCCTGCTTGGGCAAGTCCTAAAATTACTGGGTAAGTAGAGGTCTGCTATTAAAAGTGGAATGTCTAAGGTCCTCCATGTCTTATAAACTCTCAGAGAAAGAAAAAACAGAAATTGATCTAGAAGCTGAATAGGATGCTTTTCCATAGTTATTTTGTGGTAGACATGGTGCTAGACCTCCTTTAGAGACTTACTTAAGTGGTATGTGGAAAAAAGGGATGGAAGAAGTTTTGTGAACAAGAGGCTAATACATAACAAATCTGTTTAAAGCAAGCACTCAGCAAGTCTGTAGTGATGAGGCAGGCTGAAGGCCAAACCAGAAAGACAAGTCAACAGGTTGCAAGTCTGGATCAAGAAGGCATGAGATGGGATGTAGATACAGTGGCAATGCACTCTTCTTTTGTTCAAGAAATGAACTAGTCTATCTTTTATTTCTTTCAGAGGAAGGAGAGGAAAGAAAGGATCTTGTGTTCAAAATTTCATCTATTTTTGCTGTTGGGTTTGGGATTTTTTTTATGCTTCCTTTTCTTTTTTTTTTTTTTCCTACTTCATCACTCCTTGTTTCTAACAGATGTTTTTTGGGTCCTTCTCGTCAACAGCAGAAATCCCAGAACATTTCCCGTCACATGTTTCCATTCCACAATGTTCTAGTATTATTATTATTTTTCTTTATTTTCTAATAGCTAGACAGAAACTAGCTTTTTTTTTTTTTTTGTTATTCCTGTTCTTGGTATTTGATACAGCTGACTCTTCAGTTGTATTGTCGCAACCTATTTCAACTGGATTCTGAGCAGTGCTGAGAACAGTAATTTTCAACATCTGGGATCCATACTACTCTTATATATCTCATATAATTTTCAAATTTTTTTCAGTGTTAGTTGAAGTTTGGTTGGTGACCTCCTGGAATGCCTTCATTTTTTTTCTTTTCCCCACTCTGTATTTGCAAAATTGACTGTTCTGTTTAAGTGCAATAACTTTTCCCTCAGTTTCATTTGCAATACCCCGTCTTGTTATCCTTATGTTTGCTCAGTGCTGAAACTGGCTTTTAAAAATTTTATTCAGGAGGATGTAGCTGCCTCCTGTTTATGACTTAATATATGAGCTAATTTTAATTAAGAGACACTATCCCCTGCTGATTCATGTCTCAGCTTCCCTGAAAGAGCTATGTTTTTTGTTCCTGTGATTGATACTACTTCTAGGATGTGACAAAAATCTCATTTTTGTCTTTTAAATAAAAATTAATTCCATTTCCTTTTGCATACTGTGCTTTCAGTTTCAGATAACTTTGAATTCTAATAGTGCTCTGATAGTGTTGCAGTCCTCTCGGGCTGCTATTGCTAGCAATCATAATAAACATTCCCTGAAAGATGGAGTGCATTATTTCAGTGATACTGGGTGAGCAAATAATTCACTTGCCACATCAAAAAAGAAAAAAAATTCAAAATGCAATACCTTTACATCTGAGCTGTATTGATAGAAACACAGATAGTACATTGGAGAAAGTATTAGTGCATATTTAGGCACTATTTAGAATGTTTCTGGAATATTATATCTGGTTTCAGACATCTTAAAAGCAGAAAAATATGAATAAACTGGCATAAATTCAGCGAGGAACCTGTAATCTGATGGGAAGCTAAAACACTGTTTGACCTGGAGAAGAGATGGCTTCAGAGAAACATTGAAAGAAATGATCCAAGCTCTCTACTGTAAAAGAATAAGATGATGTTAATAAATTTAAAGCAGTAAGTTCAGACTGGACATAATAATAGATTGGATATATTTTCCTGGGGCTGGACTGGCTATTTTGGAACTTTTGGAGAATGATGCACTTTACCTTCCAGGTTCCCATGTCTTCTTTGCCTTTCAAAGATGGTCCTGTATGATCTCCCTGCCTGCTCCCTCAACAAGCCTCAGGCTGTTTCCTTGATGCCTGAGGTCTGAACTCTGCTAGTCTATTCCTTTTTTCCCCTTGGGATCTTCATGTCAATTCTTCCTGCTCACTATGGCCAAGCCTGCTGCATCCTCACTGTAACACTATTCAGATTTAAACTAAAGCTCATTCGTTGATGACCTTTGTGCTTTTAAAATTTGTACTTACAATGGAAGGAATAATCTGAAGATTATCTTCTTCAAAATTTAACATTGTCTTGAGGAATAGTTATTCAATTACTAAGTAAGAATCTGGCCTGGAATCTAGATGGACACTTGTGGATTTCTTTTTTCTTTGTTTTGTGGGGTTTTGTGGGGTTTTTTTGGATTTGTGGTTTGTTTCAGTTTTGGGGGGGTTATTGATGGAGAATACTGGGTGAATATTTTCAGTCAGTGTTGTAAATTCGCATTTGTACCAGCTTTTAAAGCAATGAGATCTCAAGTCTCCCTGAGATTGTGTGACCTGGCTTTCAAACAAATTGATGTACGTGGCATGTACAGCATGCTTGACATTGTTAATGATACATGGGAAGGTCTTTTAAAAGAATAAGCAAAATCTCTCAAATAGACTCACTAATGGGTCAGGTTCATCCCTCACTTCAGTTTGTTTAAAGTGTCAAAGAAGAAAACAATCACCAACATAAAGCAATGGCTGAAATGTTCATTATGAATCATTGTCTTTCCTGTGATACAAAATTATAAACATATATTATCAAAATAGAAAGGTTTGGGAAATCATTATAAAGAATATAATGGGATCAGAGAATGGTATGTAACTGAGCCAACTTCATGACGACTTGAAGACTGGTAAAACTATACCACTTCAACACTTCTCAGAAATGTAGACAAATTGAGGGGAAAGTTAAGTCTCTCTCTGCAGTGTTAACTTATACCTGAGCTGTAACAGATTCTCTCTTATTTATTGAAGATTATTGTTGTAGGTTGGAGAACTTGTATATCATTAATTTCCTGGAGAAAAAAAGAAAAAAGTCTCTGGACAACTTTTGCTGTTTAGTCACAGACTTTAAGTCACACAAAATGCCTACCTGATGTAGGTTCTCTTATGGTACCAAAACATCTAAGCATTCCTGATAATAGTTGATCCTTTAAAACTCTGGAAATAAATCAAAGCTATTCTCATTTTCCAAGAGAGGTTCTGACTGACAGAGAAGTAAAGGGACTTACCATGGTTTATATTAACAGGCCACAGATGAACAAGCAGCTGAACTCAGTTTTCTAAGGAATGCTAGTGCTCAGCAGAGAAAAAAGAACAAAAGTTCTTTTAATCATGAAAGAGTCCTTTTCAATAAGGTGGCATGCTGCTGTAATTTTGTAGGTATATTGGCCTTTATTTTCTGCATTTTGCTAAAACTACTCATTGTGACATTCTGCTACTGTCTGTACACACCTACCTAGTGGTTCTACTGAATATTTGCCTATTATAGGAGTGCATTCTGCTAGCATAAAGCAATTGTGCTGGGCTTAGTCATAATGTCCCCCAAAATCAACTCTTATGGCATAAAAGAATATGATTACTTTTGTGACAAAACACTCTTGCACATCCCTGAGCTTGGGCTGAGTGCATTTCTGCAGAATGTAATGTGGACCAACATAACTAAATTCTTCACTGAAAATAGTGTATATGAAAATATTCTGTGCAAATTGCCTCATTCCATGGTGAATCTTTTGTGAACAGATGCTACGTTATTCATCCATGGGCAGCATTTTTTCCTCCAAGGTATTTCCTGATGATTTATGCATATTTGC
>NW_008686338.1:0-888 GCF_000695815.1 Acanthisitta chloris
TCTGTCTTCTGTGTAAGGAAGTTACCGTTAACATATTTGAGGAACATCCGGGATTGCCTATGCACTGCCATGGTGCTCTTCCAACAGATATTGGCATGATTGGCATGATCCCACATGAGGACCAGAGCTTGAGAGCTTGAGGCTATTTGCATCTGTCTGTAGAGGGCTTTGTCCACATCCCTCTCCTGATCAGGTAGCAGACTCCTGCTATAACATCCTCTGTCCCAACACTGCCCTTAATCTTGACCCACAGACTCTCAACTAATTCCTCATCCATCCCCAAGCTAACCTCCACACTCTCCAGCTGCTCATTGACACAGAGGGCTACTCCTCCTTCTTGTCTCCCCAGCCTGTCTTTCCTGTAAAGCCTAAAACCTTTCATTCCAATCATTTAATTCCTTTCATCCCACCATGTCTCTGTGCTGCCAACAGTGTCATATCTACACAGTCTCAAGCTCATCTCTAGTTCCTCTTTTTTATTTCCTGTTCTACATGCATTTGTGTGGAGACATTTGAGCCACTCCCTGGATAAATCAAACACACTTGCTGGAGTCTCACCAGTGATATTGCTCTGTTCTGGACGTCCATGGTGGGTGATGGCCTCCAACTGGTAGGATCAGGATGGGTAGGTGCCCCTCTTCCCCAGTGAATCTTATTTAAAGCTTTCTTCACAAGTCTAGCAAGCCCCTGACCAAACATACTTTTCTCCTTTTTTGTTAAACTCCCATCAGTCCCAGTCAGGCCAGGCTTACCTCTGTAAATCCCAAGATCTGAGTACCCAAAGGTGGGTCTTTCTTGCAAATCACATTGAAAAAGCTTTTAGGACTAAGAATTAAATGGTCTGTATAAATGTGACTGCCAGGAAATACTATTGGAGTCAATGAAAGA
>NW_008686339.1:0-2389 GCF_000695815.1 Acanthisitta chloris
GGCTGATTCTATGATTCTATGATCTTCATGATTCTGCAGGGTCACAGCCACAGCTGCAGGGAAGAGGTATAACTGAATCACAGAATGGTTTGAGTTGAAAGGGTCCGTAAAGCTCATCTTGTTCCAAACCCCAGTCATAGTCAGAGACACATTCCACTAAACCAGGTTGCTCCAAGCCCCATCCAATCTGGTCTTGAACACTTCTGGGGATGGGCCATCCACAACTTCTCTGAGCAATCTGTTCTGGGATGGTTCAGGGATCATAGAATCATAGAATCACAGAATCATTATGGTTGACAAAGGCCTCCAAGACCATCAAGTCCCACCTTGACCAATCACCACCTTGTCAACTAAACCATACCAATAAGTACCACATGCAGTTTTTTCTTTCATAATTCGAGAGATGGATGCAGGGATATAAGGTTGTATACATTGAGGATGCAGGGACATAGGCTACAGATAACCACTTTGTTGCATCTTCAGGCATGAAATGATGGTCAGGAAACAACTGATGCTTCAAGAATTGACCCCAAAAGCCTCTACTAAGTCAAAAGTGTGAAATGCAAAAAGTCATATGTCTAATATGCATAAGAGCATCCATGATGCCTTTTGGGTTTGTTCTACTGCCCTAAAATTATCTTTTATCAGAATAGAAATTTAACCATCAAAGTCATATGGACACATGTGCTGCTCCACCAGCTGTGCCAGTGCATTTTACCAACAGCACAACAAAGCTTTCCCCATTAAATTTGCTGGGACACAACTGCAACAATCCATTCCTTCTAATATCTCATAATTTGATTACACGACCTATTGTGTCGATTCAGAGATTTCATCCGAGTGCTGCACTGATTGAATTTTAATTGTGATATTAATTTAATCGTTGCCTCTTCTAGATCTAGATGTTGACAAAACTGGAATAAATCAGCCCTGCAAAGTGCTTGCTGAAGTGTGGAAATGATTCAAGGGCTTGCCAGGCTTGAAAAAAGCCACATTGTCTGACACCAACTAAATGGGCCTTCAAGACTGGACAATTAAAATGGGAGTGACCATCAGAGTTTGTCCATGCTGGCAGGTCTGAGCTATGGCAACAATAAGTTTGCTTCAGCTACAAATAAGGGTCCTATGGATTCACAGAAAGGGTGAATATCTTCACATCCAGCTCTTGCTACCACCTCAACCTTGGGTGAGTGTCACCAGGGCTTATGTCAAAGGGAGATTGTATGGTGCATGGGACTGAACAAGGATTTCCATCACCTTCACCCAAGGCTTCTTGGGGAAGGTTCAGGAAAGAGAACACTGCCTCTTCCCACACATGAAATATGTAATGAGCTGGACTTGGCCTCCTCATTAGGCTCTTTAAAATATCTTTACTGAGGTATAAAGACCAAAGGGTGTTTCAGAAGTCTCAAAAAGTGAACCTACTGGAGGAAACAAACTCATTTTATTGTTTTTCACAAAAAAACAGCTGGGCTCACTCTTAGCCAATGTAAGCAGTTATTACTTCTTCATTAAAGCTTTTGCTTTACTATGGGAAACATGCTGCTGTTACAGAGGAAACCATATGCAAAGTGACTTTTTTCCAGTCTGTACCCAGAGTGAGTACTCCTCCTTTCACAAAGTTTCCATGTTGGACATAATTTAAAGCATTCCCAGCACTCAACAAGTCATGCTCAGTTCACTCTTCCTTTTCCACTGGATTTCACTGAACCACCTGGGAAGATGGTTGGAATTTGTAGGAATTAGTTGGTATAGAATGAAATATAATAGAAAAAAATGGTCATGTGTATTCATTCTGAATTTAAAATTAAGTTGTTTCTACTTAGATACTGTTTATGGCCTTTTCTCTTGGTTATTCTAACAAATTTTTATTTTACTGGCAGTGTCATTTGGTGGAATTAGGAGTTTACTGGCAGGGAGTGTTGAAAGGAATTGGAGAGAGGACAATTTAATGTGCTACCCACAGACATCTGGCAATGAAAACAAGTTAAAATAGTTTGTAGTCTGAATAGGAAAGCCAGACTCCCGGGATGACTTACTTGGCCATCTTTGCAGTTCAGCTTTCACATGTAGTACACACCAGTGAAATGGTTGTGAACCAGAACCAAACCCAGACTATCTTGACTAAGTTATTGGGCAAATAATTTAAAGGAATTAATCAATTTGAGAAAACTTCAGTTTTTCTCAGACAATTCAAAAGCAGAAAATACCTGATTTCAGCAAGGAAATAAATAATCATAAATTATTGACCCAGCTGTACTATTAATATTAATAAAGCTCCAAAAATAATTAACAAAAAAACTCTTGTTCAAGCCCTTGGTCAGTGTCATAGTGTCATAGAATGTAAGGGTTGGAATGACCTTCATCTAGTCTCAACCCTCCCTGCCAT
>NW_008686340.1:0-73335 GCF_000695815.1 Acanthisitta chloris
TAAACCACGACAGTAATTAACAGATATAGATAGTGCTTGGTGAAGTGTGACCTTCTACACATGTGCATTGTGGCTACACCTTGTGGTGGTTTGACCTTGGCTGGATTTCAGGTGCCCACCAAGCCACTTTGTAACTTCCCTCTGAGCAGGATGCAGGAACAGAAATAAGAAAAATAAATAATAGTCAAAATACAAGCAGTGTTATAAAGCAAATGTGAAGATCGTGTTTGAAAGCAAAGTAAACCAAAAGATTTATTTTTTACTTCACATCATCAGGCAATGTCCAGCTACTTCTCCAGAAGCAGGGCTTCAGTGCAGGTAATGATTGCTCCAGAAGACAAAAGTCATTAAGTAACAAGTTCCTCACCCTTCGTCTTCCTTTCCCTTAGCTTCTATTGCTGAGCAGACACCATATGGTATGGAATATCCATTTGGTCTGTTTGAGCCAGCTCTCCTGGCTGTGTCCTCTCCCAGGATCTTGCACTCTCCCAGCCTACATATGGGGGGATGAAGGGGATATTGGAGGAACATCTCTGATGATGTGTGAGTGCTGCTCAGCAGTAGCCAAACACTGGGGTGTTATTAGCACCTTTCTAGCTACTAATGCAAAGCATGGCACTGTGAGGGCTGCTATCGGGAAAATTAACTCCACCTCAGCCAGTCCCAAAACGTATCCACAAGTTTTCTGTTCTTTTCATGTCCAGAAACCACTCTAGTATAAGTGGACATCAGTGACATACAAATATTATACTTCTCTGAGCATCACCAGTTTTGTTCTATATGAAAGCCAAATGTTTTAAGAAATAAATAGAGGGGGATGAATGTTTAGTTTACAAAGTGAATTAAGTGTATGTTCTGATTTCTTTAAATATGGTTGCCCATATCAGGAATCAAATTTCCAGAATTTGCACTTTTCCTGTGCTGCCACTTTTTTTCTCTCCATGTGGCAATGTAACTTAGCTGCAGGAAAATAAATACGGCTGTGACGAGCAATATTGAAAGCTAGTATATGTAACATTTTTAATTATCACAGTATAGAGTTCTACATTTTGTACCAGAAAATCTGCATTTGAATTTGGTAGTGTCCCTTAGACAATATTTATTTGAAGTCTTGAGATGTAGCAATGGCTACAGAATTAAATATATATTTCAGGGCCAACAGTAGTAGTAAAGAATCACATTTTAGTAACGTTTAAAATGATGTCCATTCATTCTTTACTAAACATTACATTTAGCCAGTACAGAAAACAGTGGGATAATAATGTATCTTTTAAAGTTAAATAACTGCACTTTGATATGGAAAACATTTTAAAGTGTAGTTGTTGAGCCTTAGTATTTATGATTTAAAGCTAAAGCATTATGCTACAGGACAAAAGAAAAAGTAATTTAAAATATCTGTATATATTAGAATTGCCAAAATAGTAGACCTCATATGAACTGGCCTGAGCCTGTGATATACTTCTAGATCTACTAACAGCTGTGTTATTGTTTCTTTAGTAAAGATAATTAAATATGTTGTGTTCCATACAGCATCTGGAGAAATTGCTCAAGATTTGGGAATGACCTTACCATAGTACACCAAATTTAAGATGGTTTGGGTAATTTTCAAGTTGCGTTGGAAGACGGGGTCACTACAGATACACATATGTATTTTTAAATTAAGTTTTAAAGGCCTTTAAGTATGATTAGAGTCTGTTACTGTTCTAATAAATTTTTAAAGGCCTCTCAGTTCCCATACAGCTTTGTGTTTCAGGTTGGGAATTCATAAGAAGAGAGGACAGGAAAAATGAGATGCAGAATGAATGCTTTGGTCATTAAATTGTCATTTTCCATGTATACCACTGCCTACAGCAATGTGTGATAGTCATTTCCCTGAAAAACTTCAAAATTATCCACAGCAAGGATAGCTGCAGACATTTGCTAATGTAAACATGAACATGTAGACAGAAGAATATTTTGATACTGTGCTGTGTATTATTGTTCATTGTGTTAGCCTGTTAGCTATAGACTGTAGCTGTGACTAACCCCTCAGCAGACAGGTGTCCATTAATTTCAACGATAATTCACTAACAGCACTAATTATAAAAAATAAAAATATGAGGAAGTAAGGAAAGTAGGCAACATTAGGACAGTAGTAAACAAAATCAATTGCTATCTCAAGATAGATGATTTTGAGTTCAATATTTTGTCTAAGTGGACAATCTCAGAAAGACTAGCTTGACTAAAATAGCTCGTTGAAATATTTCAGCTCTGTGATTTAAGACTTGACAAATGGACATAATTAGTTTTGGTCTGTGAGTGTGATGTTGGGATCAATTTTCCTTTGCTATAAGTATCATTGTTGAATTTCAAAATGGAAACTACCATTAATGCTTTGTTTCTTCATATTTCCCACTCTCAACCATAATTTCACCAATTGTCTTTTTTAATGAAGGAAAGTGACGAAAAATAGCAAGCTGTCAGCAGCTATTTTTCCAGCTACAGATCTATGCATGTAACCACATACTTATTATTCATCTGTGCTTGTCTCTCAATCTGTCTTTAAAAATAACAATTTATTTTTTAACTACTTTTAGCAATATTTAACCACTGAACCCTTTAATTACTTACGCTACTGACAAGCAGGGCTCACTCAAATGCTGAGGTAATAGTTTTGAGCAGGCAAACTGAATTAAAAAGGTAAATAACTGAACCTTTCAGTTTTTAATATCCTGGCAGTTTTGAGTAGTATATGAATAATCCTAAATAGTACAGATGTCACATAAATACATGTATGTGTGTGCATGTGGGTATGTATATACATGCACACACAAGGGTATCTCATAGTGGAATGGTTGACCTAGTATTTTATGTTCAGGGTTTTTTCATCTATGCATCATCATATAAAAAGCACACACCTAAAGTAAGGCAGTCACTAAACCCCCTCCCGGCACACTGAAAGAAACCATCACCTGAAAAGAGCATGACACATGACTTGCAGTCCTAATGTAGCATCAGATTGAATACATGCAGGCAGTGTTTAACTTTCCCCTTCAGCTAAAAGGGAAACCTAGATTTCTTTTCTGCAATACATACTTTCTTTTAGGAGGATAAAATGCTCAGAGATAGGAACCCTACAGCATTGGTTAGAAACATATAGCCAACAAGTGAATCTGTATTATGGTCAGGAACACTTTCTTGGTTCTTAAACCTGTTATAAGACTGCTTTCGATTTCACCAACACGATATTATTTGCAAGTGCCAAATACTTAGGACACCATGGAAATAAATGAAGCTGGAAAGCAGAGATACCCATCCTCATTCTGAGTTGCAACTGGATCAGGAAAAGCAGATTCAAGATCCCTGTGTCTGTTACATATGGCTCTCCAAGGGCAAACAAAGCTCACAAGTCCTCTGAACCATGACTTGACAGAGAGCAGGGCAAGCTAATCACACAGCCCAGAAGCTAAGTATGCACTCCAGAGTGGAATTCAGAGATCCCTATATTTCAAATACACTTAGTGTTCCTTATGTCCCACAGGAAGTGGAGACATGCATGTGTTCTTACCCATGAAAACACACGTAAATGATTTTCAAGCACCAAAACCTCACAAAAACCACTTTTTTTTTTTGAGTGGGAGGCAATTTTCACAGATATCATTTTTAATCCAAGTCTTCATGTGATATAAGAGCATTCCATGCTAATGCATTATTTATTTACCATTCATTTCTCACTCTCTAGTGAGAAAATAATTCTAAAAATAATAACAATGCAATGAGAGACAAGAACCACTATCATCAGAATCTAGAGTCTACTAAACCGTGCTTTTCCACATAGAGTAGAAGTGATGATTTTTAAAATAGAACATACACATATGTGTCCCAGTGAATATACAAGATTAAAAAACGTATGAGAAGGGGCTAAAACTGATTTTATAAATAAGGAGTTAAAAACATAGCTCACTGAGATCTAAGTACATAATGGAGACTGCACTTTATTTAGTAGTTTAAATTATAGATTCCCTGATCTCTGGCCCCACAGACACCTGGATTTCCAGAAGGTCTGAATATCCTCACTACCTAAATGTCTCATTTTGAACACGATGTTTTTTACTTATCTAACTAACTCTAGAATTCTGTTTGACATATTTAAAAAAACATACCTACCAAATCAGATGTCTTAGAAAACTCTTCCAAAAAGACAACAGAAAGAGCAAGAAGAAAAGATGGTGTTGCCATTTCAATCAGCTGCTATCTAGGAACTTTCCACAGAGCTGAAGGACTTGGTTTCAACTACTTTTTTAACAAAGCATCCACTTCAGGAGGATATGGCAAATTTCTGTCCTTTCTGCCTACACCATCTCTCTTGGTATTAAAAATAGGCTCAAATCTCCTCACACAGAGAACAATCTCTTCCTTTCACCTCAGAAAAGATCTTTAGCAGTAACCTGCCAGAGAAAAGGCAATTTTCCAGGTTCAATAGCAATTTGTGAGAAAGGAATGACTTACAATTAACTCCAAGATAATTTTACAGCTGTGACTCAGAAATGGATAGGGCTACTTCTGTGAATTATAAACTGTGCAACAGACAAGACAAGGCTTATACACATCCTTCAGAATTTTCTACTGACCGCTTACAGTATTTTATACTTAGATCTATGTTCAGCTACATAACAAATGTCCAAGTATGGAATGAAGTCACTCAGTATTCTTGTTATAGTAAGCATGGAGAGGCAGGCTACACTGTACAAGTAGATTAATTTTTGAATGATCTGATTTATCCCCTCCAGAACATGTATTTCTTCACTATCTACAGAGGGACCCTACCAAGCTCAGAGATTCTTGTTTTATATGCTCAATATAAGCTTCTAAAATACAGTGAGTAATGAATTGGTTTTGCAAGATTTAAGTTCGTCTCTTTTCAGTACCTAACTTCCACAAAAATGAGTCAAGTCATTTGTGCCTGAGCTCTAGGTTACATCAGCCAATCTTTCAAACAAAAGTGCTACTAGAACTAGCAATCATATTCCACTTTCCTGAGACTGGATCCAGCCTGTTGAATTAAAGACAGAAATCAGAATTGAATCAGGGATTGTTTGTAAGTGAAAAATGCCAGTAAAAACTGTTAATCATATTAATGATGAATAAGTCAAGCACTTGTAATAAACACCATAAAGCTAAGTCTGGTAAAAAGTGACGAGCCAATATGCAATTAAATATCAAACTATTAATGAATTTCAAGTTTTATGTTCCAGATGAGAGAGCCCACCACTAAAAAAAACAGCTAATTACACATTTGCATTGTTCTCCAAGAAAATTCTTCTAATTAAGCTTTAAAATTCAGCATAATCAGAGAAAATACACTTGGGAACCAATTTTTTGAAAAATAGGCATTCACAATATAAGTAGCTAGCAGATATTTTAAAATAAGAAATGCATAATTATTTTTGCAGTAAGAGACTTCTACTTATGGGTTCACATTTTTAGCAGTCATCTATTTGTTCATACAGGTATAAGAACGTTTTTACACTACAATTCAGAATTCATTGGTTTTATTGCACTAAAACAACACCACTCTTTCAACTGATATATCTGTATATTACATATGATACCACAGTCATGATTTCTTTCTCTTGATTAAACTGAATAAAAATATTTGGGCAGAAATACAGAATTTTTCTGGAAATAGTTTTCATCATCCTATAATGGAGAGGCAAGCTTCAGTCCATTACTATGGAGAAACCAAAGGGCAAAAGAAAAATAAAGAGCCAAATTCTAAGGCTCATTGTTTAGCAGACAGGATTCCATCAGAGGTACATAAGGCACAATGTGGTTTTATCTTACAGCGTGGTCTAAGTCAGGAACAACAATTTCAAGGAGATAATATGATTTCAAAATATGACAAATATATTCCATAATCCATTCACCCCTTCAAATCAGTCTTTGCAGTCATAACCATACCTGCACTAAAGAATAAATTTATGAGCTTACAGAGAAGGCAAAAAACTATCAGGAAGGAACATGTGCATGCATGTGTCCAGGTGACACAGCCTGGCCACTTACTATCAAGTCAAAACTTTTTTTTCTTTTTAATAGTTTGTTCCAGAAAAAACTAGCAACTTCTAAGCAAAGACTTGCAACCAATAATAATGATAGCAACATTATTTTTGAAAGAATATTTATTACACATTCTATGTAAGAATTCATTTATTGTTCAGAATAATACTTTGCTAAATTCAGCATGGTTTCCTCAACAGAACTTCTAACAACAACTCACCACCTAACGAATATCATTTAAGTCTTGCTTAAATCATATACTGGACTTTTGCACATGGACAAACATCATTCTCCTATAGATATGAGATCTCTTTTCATTGGTTAGCATTCCAGAAAGTCTTAAGCTAAATTTTCTAGAGTTCTAATTGTGCATTCATAGACTAACCTCTAGATGGAAGGAAGCATTGAGGGAAAACACAGATCTGCATACACAAATTACTAATACATATTTTAGCATTTCTTCTACATAATGTGCTATTTGCTCTTCACATGGTGCTGTGTCACATAATGGCTATAGAATTCCCTAATGTTAGACACCTCCTAATTTTGCACCATTAGTAGCATAATCCATATATTCCCTATGTTCCAACAAAAGTTCCCTCTGCTTCTCTTCTCCTCTGAGTCATATCTAAGTGGCAAAGAATATAACTTCTTTTTCTGTGGATAAAGCATTCTAAGATAGCTCTAATATCACTACTCTACTAACCTCAAAAACAAGAAAGTCAAGTCTAACATTGTGGGCTAGTATTTTACATTTGCCAGGATTATAGCTATGTTTCCAGCAAAAGGTTCTGGTAGCAGCTGACCTGATGGTTGTCACCACCACCATCTTAGTGATATGTCTTCAAATCTTAGCAGTTCCAAAGACATAACTTTTATCTCATCATCTTCCTCATATTCGATGAATTGTATCCCGTGATTCACAGAGAGAAAACCAAACACAAATCTTCATTTTCTGTACACCTGTAATGGGAAATCATGTTTCACCTCACCAGGTTCTTCTCCCCTTTCATCCTCTAACTTGAAACAAGGGAGGTGCCAGATGATAGATGCACTTGGGGATAATTATTTAATCAATTTATTCAAAGAAGTACCAGATGGGTGCTAACTAGTTCTGCTGTATTTGCTGACTGCTCTCCACCAGCTCACAGAACACACTCAAACTGAGTGGGAAAACAAATGTGGTAAAACAGAGTGTTTGGTGCTTTGCTTTCCCTTAGCTGATCTATTATCATGCATATGGTGTGCAGCTGAACTGCACTGGACATTTACTATGAATTTCATCAGGTGATTCTCTATGGTATCTTCAACAGGATCAGTAGTTTAGAAATGCATATGGTTCACCATTAAATTTCTGCCATCTATGAGTAAGGGAAACTGCAGGTTTTTTGTTTGTAAGCTGCAAAACTGCTAAGATCTTGTCACTGCAAAAGTAGATCACCTCTTTTCAGTAGAATATCTGGCTGAGAAGCAAACAGACAAATAAATTAGTAACTTTAATTCACTGACATCGAAGTAAATTGAAGAGAGACGATATGGTGAAATCAGGAGCAGTTAGGTAGCTAAACTGATGTTAGGTGCCCTGCTGCTGTGTACATTTGAGGTACAACTGAATATGAAGGCCCAAGTAATAAATACAATTTACTAATACTTTGTACAGCAAGCCAGTGCATCGTGGCAATATTTTCAGGCATCTAATCCAACAAATACATAATGTGTATAGATACCTGTTAAAATTCCTGAAACTTTCAGATATTTAATTTGATGTTTATCTTGGTAGGGTGTTAAGAAAATTTGTAGATACATTTACACTAGAAGAAATTAAAGCTAGTTTGAAAAATAACAAGGTTTTATTATTTCACTTAAATCTCGTATTTTAAACACTTAGTAAGCCTAATAGTGATATCAAAGAATAATTCTTTCAGAATAATAAAACTTAAGGCAGGAATAAGACAATGCTATTTGCATTCAGGGCTTATACATACGAATACACATTTTATGTAGATAAGTTGTCTTCATTCATTGTATATTTATGTCATTTCTAAAACAGCTGTCCCTGAAAAGCTATGTTTCTACAGACATTCTTGACTCTGTGAATAAAAATATGCTTCAGTTTCTCTCCATATGACTTTGCCTGATGTGCAAACATAAGGCACAATTCAGCTGCTCACTTCTCAGCTGTGAAGGGACTTTGCTGCCATTGCTGCAGGGAAAAATAAATTAGTTGCAAATTATATGGCTGTTAATAAACAGCCATAACCAATTGGTCAAAGGCAATCTTTTTGAAAGTGTTTTTCAAATTGCATACAAACTTTACAGAGCTACAAAGAACCTGTCAACTAGTGACTGTGGTAGGGGAAGTGAGAATGACCTCACATCATCAGCTCCTGGAGGTAGAGAACTGGAACACTCAGAGGATGCTTAGGCTGATTAAAAGTGTGTTACTCTTGATCTGCTCTTTAAGACTTCTTCATATCTGGCTTCTGCAGACAGAATATCTTCTCTTCTGTCAGACCCTGCATTTGCCATTTCAAGACAGTAGGTCAGATTCCTTCATCAAAATGTGTTTTTTTTTAAAAGCCTCCTTTATTAATCCCACTACAGCCTCTCTGCACATGCATTTATATACAAACATGAGCTGAGACTACACTTTCTTAGATATGGACTAGTCCTTTATCCTTATTTCAATGATTCTGTCCCTTAACCCTATTGTCTTTCGCACAAGGTAAGACCTGATCTGATGCAAATTGTGCAAATAAAAATTAAATTAATAAAAGTCTTCATCACTGTACTGAGGAAAAACCCAGATGTGTTTTAATTACTTCCTGGCCTCATCCACCCTCTGAAAACTTCAGCTATGTGGCATAGCATTCCATTAATATTCACACTGCCCTGCAATTATATATGTGAAATATGGATATTATGGTTTTTCCCTTTCACATTTGCCAAGACATAGTGTGCTGCTACACCTCTTATGTCTTAGCAAGCTGTCAGTTCCTGCTTCCTCTCTGCCAGCTTCCCTTACCTGCTTGGTGATGTCTCAAACATTCTTTGCAATCTCTTCCACTGAGAAAACTTTCCAAGCAAGATAAAATAGAACCTTTTTTGTTGTCCTTCAAATATTCCTTTTGAATTCTGTTTTCTCTGTGGGACCCACACAGCTCTGAAAATGAGATCATCATTATCGCACTAACTGGTTTGGCACCTTCAGGTCCATCTCACTGTATCTACCTGTTTCTTCTCCCTAGTGAATCATCCTTCATCCACACTTGAAGAGTACCTTATGCACAAGGTGTGAAGTGTCTTTGGCAGATTCTTCAAAAAAGTTAAGCAAGGTAATAAGAGAAGTAAGTGTTGGGAAAGGACAGGAAAATAAAAGGAAAGGAACAGCAGAGATGATGCAAAAAATATATGAGGAAACATGCAGGAAGGAATTGGAGTAAATATCTGATCAGCACAGGGAAACAATGTTCTCCCATTAAAGTTGTAACAGCCATCTAAGTAGAGCTTTGAGAAATCCCTTGTGAGCTTCAGATTCCCCCTTTCTTCTTGTGGCAGAGCTATTACTTGCAGGAACCCTTTGTCTCTACTTCCAAAGATAACTTTTCTGGGCACAGCACCTACTAATTCCCTTTCACCTGAGCAGAACTAGATATTTTTCTTCTGGAAAGTTGGTCTGAATGCAAAATAGAGGCCCCAGAAGATGAAAAACTCCCTCAAACATTTCTGGATCAAGAAACTGGGGAAAGAAAGAACCCAATCCAACTCCCAGTTTTCCCCTTCCACTTTGTTACAGTTTGCAATTGCTTTCCTCTCCAAAGGAAAGGTAATAGTCTTGGCAAAAGAAACAGACTATAAAAAATGTATTCAACCCAAATGTTAGCTTCCTCAGTGCCAAATCCTCATTTAAGAAAACATGTGTGCATGCTGGAATAAATTTTACTATAGTTAAACGGAGGGAAATCTTAAGGCACACCAGTCAAGACCTGAGGCACCCTTTTTCTTTCCCTGTGATGAACCCTGTTGCGCTGCTTTGAAGGCAAAGTTTACCTCCTGATTGGAAAAAGATAGCCTAGAAGTGATTTCATCATTCATGCACCCAAAACTAGGACTGAAGCACCCAAATTCTTCAGGAACTCTTCCGTGTAGATATCTAGATTTAAGCAATGCATGTGTAAAATCCTAAAGTTCCTAGCAGCAAAATCTAGAAGGCTCTGATTTTCCAGCTGAGAATATATAGTATTGTCATCTAAGAGCCATAGTTCCCAAGTTGTTTGAGGAAAAACTCCTTCTTATACTTAGGCTAGGTGTTCCCCCTTACAGTTCATTTGCCAGTTTCAATCTCACAGATAACCTAAAAGTATCCCTTTTTGATAGGACACTGGTGAGGTGCATAGTTCCAAATACATTCAACAGCCCAGTGATGAAAGTAGCTTTGAACTGCTCCCCTAACAAATTCTGCATGTTGAACCTCAATCCAACAGACCTCCAAGTTAGCTGAAGGACCTAACAGTGGAGACATTGATGGTCCTCTTAGATTAAACATTTAAAAATGTTCTGCAGTATACAAATAAATAAATACTTATGCATTAGAGGGAGAGGGGAAAGGGGACAGACTGACACAAAAGCTTACGGAAGTGGTTAGGATACTCCCATGGGAGAGTTCAGTTCAAATCCTTGCTCCAATAAATATTAATCTATACAATTTGAACACTTGGAAAACAATGGGTGTTTGCTGCAGTATACCTAGTTAGGACATTCCTTCAAGCTTACTGTGACAGGGAAACAAAGTAAACTAATTTGTGCTGCCTTAGGGTGGGATGGCATGACGATGTGATTTAAAGACAATACTACGTGGTGTGATCATACATACTTCAAGGCTCAGTTTCTCTGATGGAACTAGGTTCTTAACTGTCTTTGAGCAAATAGTCATAGGACTGTCTAGTTTATATTATTCAGCTTGCAAATTTCTGTGTTTTTTTCTCTTGAGCAGTTAATTATCTCCAGACAAGATGATCTTAGGGCAAATAAGGGTGCCCAAACTCAAGGCTGTAATATTTTCAGTGTTACTGTATATAAAATATTTTCTGAATTTAACCCTGCCTGCTTTGGTGAGAATGGATGTTACTAATCAGAGATTTGTCTTCTGAATCCAAAAATATACAAATGCAAAAATAGTATTATATCAGATATTCAGACAGCTTGCAGTATGCTGTCTCGAATCCCTCACTGTTCCTAGCAGAATTACATCACTCCAGGAATTATTCAACCAGAAAAAAAGTAAAATCAGTTTTTGACTCCAAGTAAATCAAGCATGCAGGAGGTGCTGGTCAGGATTTTCCATTCTTGTTTGCTTCAAGTTCTAACGCTCTTGAGAAAAGAAAACTGAAAGGAAAACATGCCAATACATACAGAATAACATATAATGATATTCTCTTTAGGTTAAATTAAAGACAGGAAGATACCTCCTTCACTCTTACAGTGTTGTGAGCTCTGTAGGCTCATACATGCTTCATGTAACTACTAGATTCACAACGGCACACACCTTTTATTTTGTTTTTAAAAAATCAGATTTCTTTTTGCAATTCACTGCATCCATAATTTCCCTGCCACTGTTATAGTGAAGGATCAGTGCCACCTACAGGCAGGGATTAGAGTGGAGCTCAACTCATTGTGAAGGAAAGTACGAAAGCATCTCAAATTTTAAATCCTGGACTTTCTAGTTAAAACAATCCCTTGGTAAAGAGAAAGAGCTGACATCAAGATTCACAGAAATATTCAGATCTCTGCTTATGCTTACTGATCACAAACATTTCCTCAATAAGTCACTACAAAAGATGAATTGTGAATGCTGCATTTGGCTGTATCACGTTTCCCAATGCAAATCTCATACACAGCTGAATAAAGCAGAATGCACTGCTGTCAGCTCCTTTTCTGTGCATCTAGCCAATTTTGTTTGGTGGTTATCTGAGTCAGTTCAAAGGGAAAGAAGACTTCCCCCTCAATTATGAGTGCCAATTAGATTTTGGTTTAATGATCCAGATAAAATTAAAACCAGCGCAACTTCTCACCCCAGACTAAACTACATTAAACCAAACCTAAAACGTCAGAAGATATTACAGGAAGACTGGCAGAACCAAACTCATTAATCAAGCTAGTTTAAGAGCTGGCAGTGCCATGGCTTCCCTTCACTCTGGAGAAAGGAAGGGAGGAGCAGAGGGGAAAGGGTTATCTTCTGCTCTAATCCCTTTAAACCCAAACCAGTTTGCATGCCCTTCCTTCCCCTGTACATATAAATGCATGCACACTTACATGTGTGCAAATATGAGTAACTGTGGTGAAAAGGCATTAAATACTTACATATAAACACTTTTGCCTCTGTGTGTGTAATAGAGGCTAATTCGCACTATTGTAACAGCAGAGAATTTATCCACCTCGCTGAGAGACCTGAGTTCATTGCAGCACGAAGGCTCCAGATCAGAGAGGGGTGGCTGCCACATGTCTGGAGAAACGAATGATGACTGCAGCCTTTGAAATCCAGCATGTGACTAATTACTGGTGTTGCATAGAAGAAACATATAGTAACTAAGGCTCATGAGAGTAAAGAAATCAAGCCTTTTATTTCTTCTTCTGCTGTACACTTCCTGCATAACCTTGTTGCTAGTCTCTCAGAGACTAAGTTTTGCTATATGTTAAAGAGGGTTAGTAGTACTTACTTACCTGACAGGTATGAGATTAGGTTAAACTAGCTAAATCCCCAAGACTCTCATAGGGAGAATTTATTTGGAGAAGTAGTTATTAACTATTAGTGCTGTATAGGCATATTGCAGGCAAGTTCAGCAGCTATGGGGGTTTTAAAAGAGGAGAGTAGGAAGTCATTGCTGACCTCTCCTTTTAAATATTACTTCAAACTTTGACCTTCTGTTTCACATAATAGGACAAATGTTGTTTTATGAGTTGCCAGGAATTTCTCCCAAATTATTTATTACCATCATTCATTTTACCTGGAAACAGTCTGAGCACAAAAAGAATGAAGGAAAATGGGCTCAAAGATCTGTAGTATAGCAGAGCAGATTGTTAAAAAAGTGATGAGATTCTAGTGTAGAAACCATGTTTTATGCACTTGGTTTTCATTTTTAATCTTCTCTTTGAACAAAAAAAATACCTAGAAAATAATTTCTTTAAATTACATTATACTTTATACATTCTCAAAAAGATTAAATTTTTAGCAACTTTATCCTGTGAATCTGCTAATTTTTTATCTCTGTCTTTTTAGCAAGATGCTCAACTGATAATAACTGTCATAATCTTAGAGAAATTTTTTAATTCCTTAAGTGACCTTTCACATTCTGTTGATTCATGTTAGTTGTAGTTGCGAAATATGTAAAATATAATTTGGTTATCTAAACCCCAATCAGCATATGACTAGATTGCATTGTATAATTAAGATGGATATTGTATACTTATGTCACAATTTAGTGAATTTAAACTCCAAATATTATTAAATATCTTCATATCCATCTCACAAAGCACAGTTAAAATAAGCTAAACTGTCTTGTACTTTATAACTGGATCAAATTGATTTGAAACAGCAATTTCCTAAAGCTCTGCAGAACTGATGTAAATCAATTATTCCAGATGAATGAAATTCACAACCTCTCATCTATCTTGCAGTATGGGAAAGTTCTTCATTTATTATCACCAGTGGCTGCTTTTGAACTATGCACTCCAATTTTTCTACATTTGAATGGTAGTCTGTTAGGAAAGAATTCAAAAACAAAGCCCAGGTTCTTAAACAGTATTTTAATTAAACAGTAGCCATATTACAATTTGACTGTTCCTCAGCAGGGAGAAATGGGTTACACCTAGAACAAAGTCCTACATTCTTACTTTTCCTGCCAACACATTACAAGGTTTGGACCAAACAGCTATCCCACTGTCCAAATTATTCCTCTGTATAGTAGAAAAGGTAGCATTTTAATCAAAGAGAAATCATAATTTATTTATGTTGACCAAGTACATTAAAAAGTGTAAGGTTTTTTATTCACGCCAAATATTACCACAGAACTGTGCATATAATATTTATAAATCCTGAGTACTTTTTTTTCAAACAACATGTGCCATGAAAATTGGGGAGGGGGGAGAGGGGACAAATGGCATACTTCAAAATTGAGATAAATCAAAAGTAAATAATAAGCTTTATTTAAATGTTATAGGTTAGTAGTATTGCTAACACCAGAAATTTATTCAGCAGTTAGTGTTATATGAAGGCATGACTGATAGATGTTTGTTTTGCCTGGTATAAAGGTTGGTAGCGGTCTGTTTTTTCATCTTCTGCATCCCATTTACATTCAATCAGACTTCCTCATCTAGAATGACACCTGCAGTTAGAAACTCTTTTGATACAAGTTTTAATTATGTTAAGGTTTAGAAGCAGAAGTTTAAGTCAAGCTTTTGATTTTTTAATGGACATGTTAATTATTTATAGATATTTCTATACCTCTTATCACAGTAGATTCTGTATGCCAGAAATTCAGTCTGCACGATTCCTGCATTCCCTCCCAGATTGTGCAGATAAATTCCTTTTGATTTTTAATCTCTCATGAAGTTTTGTACATTTTGTTCTGAAAGTTTAACTAAAATAATGTTAGTCTATTTTGTGTTCCATTAATACAATAAGAAGAAGGGAACATAGACTCTCAGTTCTGAAACAAATCTCCTCTCTTTCTCCATTAACTACAGTAATTTCTGCAGGGATGTTGACTGGATGTGGCAGAGTTGGTAGGAGTCACTGCTGTGACTGGAATCGCACCCTGGCAGGTCCCTGTTAGGACAAAATGCTTCAGGCTACACCTAGGCTTGGAAGCAACGTGTGCCTGGGGCCATTCCTGGGCAGTAACACCAGCTGGCAGGGAACAGCATGAGGCATACAACTAAATGCTCTTACTCTCCAAAAGAAACTGGGTGCCTACAAGCTGCTGGCTGGAAAGGCTCCCTGGTCTGGACTATGTCAGTTGAGGCACCACTGGGGGGTGTGCTTAATGCTGGGAGTTGCAGGTATTGTGGGGACCCCAGATTGGCTGTGACATGGCAGGGGGGGTAGTGCCAGGAGGGGGAGGGACCAGGAGGGAGAGGGCAAGGCCCTCATCTAAAACTAGCCTCCAAAGACCAGAATAGACCATGGCCTCCACACAGGATGCCCAGAAACCTCCAGCCATGGCCAGCAGAAGCCCCAAGCCATGCAGCCCAGTCTCAGGGAGCAGGAGATTGACAACAGTTCCCTGCACTGTTCACCAGTGTTAATGGGGTTAACGATGTGGACTGAAATCCAACTCCCCAAAATGTTTTATTATGTAAATATTAGGCAACAATTTATTCCAGGACAGACCCTTTCAATACATAAAGGGTCAGACTTTTCAATGCATAAATCTCTTCATCTGTAAAATAAGATGCTAATAATATTCTCTAATTAAAAAGACACACAAACTCTTTAAAAAGCTGTAAATCTGTAACATTCTTCAAAAGCAATCATCTTCACAGCTGAGGAATGAGAAAATGGAGTAGCAATTACAAGTTTTTTCCCTGTGCTCAAAAGCAAATGAGGACAAGAACTGGATTTCATGAATGTTAAGTTAAATCTTCACACTCACTTGACAGGAAGGACATAGGCACAGTAGATCTTGCCCTAGGACAAGGAGGTGGATTAAATAACAATGGAGTTGACTTCTAATCTTTTGATACTAGGATAGGCTGCCCTGTCACTCTGCAACTTTTTAAATCTCTGTGTATATGAGGACAGGTAATGGAATAACCTCTTGGTATTATCTGCATCCACATGTAAATGTAGGCAGAGAACCTTATGCAAAATAATGTTAATGCAAAAGCAGTTATTGGCATTTTGAAAATGTGACAGGCAGGCTCTGAATCCTTTATGAAATAAAAGGCCCTTTCCTTTGGTAAATATTTTTGTGAAGAACTTACTGTGCCAAGCAAAATTGCAATAGATCATAAGACCATATCATACTGTATATCTGTTGGGCAATGTGATCGACAGTCTTTTAGATATGTACAATCTGTGCCTAAGGCATTGAAAAGTTCTTTGAAAATTCAATTATTTGATTATGAAATATTTCTTTCTGCTGAATTCTGCAAAACTGCTTTCAGGATTGAATGATAAAAGCCTAGAAAATATCTTGAGTCCCTGCACTGATACGTAATAGTTGTTGATTCCTCACAAAGCAGACAATGAGCATTCTGTAGGACAGTGTTATAAACAGGAAAGAAATTTGCCCTTTTTTAAAAAAGGCATATCCACCTTTTCTTTCAGACAGGAATATAATGAAAAAAATCCTACGCAATCAATTCAGAGAAATATAGTAAATGACCTTCAGTTTAGTTTTCTGTTACAAATATCACTGTTCTTAACACCAGTGTTTTATATTTCCTTTAATAAGTCAAATATTTTTGTTAGGGGAAATATAGTTCCCTATTATTATACTTTGATCAGGCATTATACAGATATGAACCACTTGTAATTGCAAAACTGTTGTCTCATCTGAACTGCATGTCATATCAATTACTGTAAATGCAAAGAAAAAGCACCTGTACTTGTTTTGGGTCTCCATCTGCAATTTTTAAATGGCTCTAAGACATCAGGACTCCTTACAAGAGAGATTTCCACCCACAGAAGGCAAGTGTTATCTAATCATTCTAAAACCTGTGTTGTTGAAAAATAATGTATATGTCAAATATCCTTCACTTAGTTTACAAAAATAGTTATGATATTTGCAGTAATAAGACTTTACAACAAACTACAGAGCATCTCAATGCTGCTTACTTTCCTTACAAACTTCCAGCAACTCAAAAGAGTATTAATAGATTTATTTTCTTTTTAAAGTACAGAATAAAAGCAGTTAAATTTTACTCCTGGGGGGCACAGAACATTCCAGGATAGCAAATATCAATAGGATACCCTTTTCTGTCCCTCTAGTTTGGAGTCACATAAAACCTGCTACAATGGAATCTAAATTGTTGTACATGTTCTTGCAGCGTGGAAAAGATCTTCATTCTTCAAATGAATAGAATTATATTTGCATTTTTTTAGTAGTGTGAAAGAGACAGAAATCTTAGTCTAATTAGTAATCAGTGAATTACAATGGAAGGCCCTAGTGTTGGAAAATCTCTATTAAAACTAAGAGCATGGAAAGAAAATAATATTTCACACCTACCTTTCAAAGACACTTTAAAGTTTTATTTTTACAATTATTACCCAAGGAAGACTTGTTTTACTTGAAAAATTTTTAAAAGTTGGGTCACAGCAGTGAAATTATTGCCACTTGCTTTAAGGATTAAATTACAAGGAGGAAATTTCAATCAGGATGAATGTTCAAAAAGGAGTAATTAAAATATGAGATATTTTGCAGATAATAAATTATTGTGAGCTTAATATCCTGTATTTCAGTAAAAATACTCTATTTCTAAAAGTTTAATACACTCACTTCTCTCTATGACAAAGGAAAATGTTTGTTCTAGTATTCATGCCTACAGTTTCCACTGAAGACGACTAATGTTCCACAAAATCTCTATCTGGATGGAAAAGCTATGAAATTATGAAAGCTAAACTATGTGAAGACTTCAAATATTTCCACATGGAATTTTCAAATACTGTTTAGGTTTTTATCTATACCATATTATATTTTGGTCAGTGTTTGTGATGGTGTTTCTCTGGTAAGACATTCTTTATTATTGATATTTCAATGCTCTGTAGGTTTTGTGATTTAACTGTTGTCATAAAGAAATATTTTACTTTTTTTATACATTCTTCCATATATCGATTTTATTCAAAATCAGACAAAATTAGCCCAATAAATCTGCCAGGGAACCTAGTGATGATTGTATTTACACTCCTTAAAGGTTAGTGAGAGAGAAAGAGAGGCATAGTAAAATTTTAATTAATCACTAGAGCATGACAGTCTTAGTGAAGATCTATTGCTCTTGACTGATGACTGTCATATTCAGAAGACTTCTTATAAGTACACAAGATGTGATATCCTAATAAACATCCTAAAGTGTTTGCATTTCAAGAACCTGAAAGCAGATTACTTGAGTCTTTAAACTCTCATTTTCTTTAAAATACAATTAAATAAATCATTGCACTGGCTAAAACATTCCAGAATTTTTGTGAACAATTTTTGGAGACTATGGAACAAAGTGCTGTGAAGACATAGGTCAAATTAAGTAATGGCATGCAAATGGAAAATCTACTCATTGTTCTTCTATATGCAGGACATGTGTAGAAGTAATTGTGAATTATTTGCAGACAGAAAGGTCTAGAATCTGTTCTAGAAGATGATGATTTTGAAGTGGAAGTATCATTAGACATGAATCAGTTGTGACATTGTAGCAATAATTCGAACACAAATTGATATAGTTGAAATGCCTTGACTGTCCTGTAAACATCATAATTTTCCCAAATGCTTTTAATAAATCCTAAAATCATTTGGTTTGCTGTAGAGTCTGCTTATTTACTATTGGATGGTACAGAACTATAGCAAAAACACTGAAGACCATTGGTTCATTATTCATGCAGAGTGAACTTTTTATTGCTTTTTGTAGTTCTGCTTTTAGTATTTTTTTATTCCATCTCTAGAATTCTCCCTCTGGCACCTTGATGCAAATTTTAGGACATGTTTAATTCAGACTAATTTCAGATAATTAAAAATCTGTTCATCACATTGATATGGCTAATAATCAGCAGAGATTCTATTATTAAGTCACATAAGATGGAAATGTGAAGATTTGTGACCTGAAAATGCTGGCAGGTTATATCAGAAACATAAGAGATAAGGATTTTTTTTTAAGGCCTATTTTAATAAAAATTAAAGGCATTGTGCTCCTCATTGCAAGAAAAATATTGAGGCACTGGAGTGTGTCCAAAGAAAGGGAACAAAGCTAGTGAAGGTTCTGGAGCACAAGTCTTATAAGGAGTGGCTGAGGGAGCTGGGCTTGTTTAGGCTGGAGAAGAGGAGGCTCAGGGGAGACCTTATCTCTTTCTACAAATGCCTGAAAGGAGATTGTAGTGAGGTGGATGCTGGTCTCTTCTTCCAGGTGACAAGCAATACCGTAAGAGGAAATGGACTCAAGTTTTGCCAGGGGAGGTTTAGATTGGATATGAGGAAAAATTTCTTCATGGAAAGGGTTGTCAAGCACTGGAACAGACTGCCCATGGAAGTGGTTGAGTCACCATCCCCAGAGCTATTTAAAAGATGTGTAGATGTGGCACTTAAGAACACGGTTCTGTGGTGGACTTGGCAGTAGGTTCATGGTTGGACTCAATGATCTTTGCAACTATAAATGATTCTATGATTCTCTGTTTTATGGATCTATACCTGCTTAATTAAACAGAAATTGCTAAATGTTATGTTGGTTCAAGGAATTCCTACACCGTTTATTTCAATCCACAGGACCAAACAGTCAGTCACTATATGAAGAGCTAAATGCCAGGTCCAGTCAGACTTGATACAGAGAAGCAATTAGACACTAAGAAGTAAGACCGTGCTTTGTAGAGTGCTAAAAAGTTTTTCTATTAGTAGAAAACAGCCTATAATCAACGTAGTCAAGGGAAGTTCATTATCAAAATACCCAGGTCACACACTGAAGTTTCTGGCACCTTCCATCTGTTCTTTTAGGATAGGTTCATTTTAATTACAGTGGATTAGAGGGACGGGGGGCAGAGAGGATGTAAAGCTGCATATGTTATTAAAATAATCAAGATTTATACAGGATAAGTTACAAGTTTTGACAAATTGGTCTGATATTATCCAAAACACTGAGACATTAGTAGTTGAAGATTTGTAATTACTTCTAAATATAAAGCCTTATACATCACAAAAAGTTCATGGTGTTGCGCTAGCCAACAGCACAACCACTGAACTAAATCAGCTCTTCTGTTTCCAGGCATTAGCACCCATATTGTTGCAAAATGCAGAGAAGGTTTTTAGAAATCTAAAGTTGGAACCTATGTTCATAGAACAAGAGAGTTATAACAAAAACGGGTTCTCATTTAATTCACACTTTTCCTGAAAAAACACAATCCATTCTGGCACTTTGAATCTTCTCTAAGTGCTCAGGAATCCTTACAGTACTATGACAGTTTGTCCACTGTCTATTCTCACCACCTCTAGATCCTGTGCATTTTAAATATGAATGATTAGGTCAGCAAGACAGTTTTCTTTAGGTTTTCTGGCTCTCTGCCATTTTTTCCTAGACTTATCAGCCTTATGCTTTTTCCTAATTTACTGGTCACTTGTTCCAGGGAATCATTATGTTCTACAGGACTACTTATTCTTCTCATGAAATTGTGTGTGCTACTGGCATCTTTCCTAGAATTAATCTCACTTTTAGTTAGATCTCCCTATGGTATCAATACATTTTTTCCTTTCATTTTTAGAAGTTCTATTTTCTACTTCAGTGACTTCTTGTTTCTTTCTGATTCAGGAGTCTGTATATTTTTAATATCTTGTACTATTTTTATTTCATCCTCAGCCTTTGGGTTTCTCTTCAGTTTAGCAGGATGGCCTAATAAGTTCTGTGCCTCTTCCCAAGAAAATGAATGATCGTAGTACATATTTTAGAGTTTCTATCTATACTGTTGATTTCTTTCCTGCTGCCTTATAATCCTTACAGTGAATGATAATAGCAAAACAGTAACATGCCCAGCTTCTTATCATGTTATAGAGATGGTGTGGATTCTGGAATAGGTGAAGAAAGACAACCATTGGGAAGCAATACAAAATAATAGACACTGTACTGTGAATTTTAAAGAATAAAATCGAACCTTGGTATCATGAAAAAAAAAAGTAAGTTTAGTTTTAGACTGTGACTCACTAACTGATTAACCAGACAAAAGATCTTGAGTAGCCATGCAGATATATCAGTCTAAGCAGTCTGTTCAAAATTTTATACATATTCTTATACAGTGGCCCATAAAGAACAGCAGTCCTATTTCAAGCCAGCCCCTAGTAGAATCAAACAAGTTTATGCAGAAATGCATTATTCATTTCTTCCTTTCACTAAAACCATCTTGCAATAGTGTGAACAATACTTCAGAAGATTGTTGGCAGAGTTTTATCTTTTTTAAAGAAAATAACAGCCAAAGTAAGGTAGCCATTCACTTTTTTCTTAATTCTTTTTACTGGATCAAGAAACTGTCCAGCAGTGCTAAATGTTTGCTTTATTCTGCATATAAGATCACCACAAGAGCTACACTGTTTAATATTTCCTGATGATTATTTGCTATGGCACAAATTGCCTAATAGTCTCTTTGCCCTGAAAGTCTTCTTAATTAAAAAAATTTAAAGGAGTATTAGTAGTAATGAAATGCAGTTGTAACTTCTCCAAATCAGACTCTGTTCAGAGTGAGATAACAATGTAATTGTGAGATACCATGATAAAGCTGCATTACAGTCTTTAGCTGTGCCAAACAAAATATGCTGTAGCTGAAGAAACTTTTGTTTGAAGACAGCCTCTTCTCCATAAGCAAAGTTCATGCAGTACATTTGAAAAAAAAAAAAGAAAGAAAGAAACCAAGATATTTGTCTACAAGGAAGCCTTATGAAGGCATGTGACTTTGGGCACTAAAAACCAGTGTCTCAATTGTAGGAAGGGGACACTACCAGAAAACAAACAGTCAGAAGGGAGAATAAACAAATAAACAGAAAAATCAGAACATTTTTAATTCTATGACCCAGATTCTTTTCTCATTGCAAGCAACTCAAAAGTAATTTCTGTGGGAGTATTTTGTATTTATGGATTAAGTATTTTTTCTTTTTTCAGGCAATCCACCCACCCTAAAATCTCCTGATTGGTCAGAGAAAGTCTTAGATATCCTTGAATTTCTCTAAGTGTTTATGTTGAAGTAGTTTAGTCAGCAAGCCTTTTTATCAGTTATGAAAATATCTAGCAGACAAGGAAAGAAATGGCTGAAAGTTCAAATACATTACAGTCCCCTAATCTCTGGAGAGAGCACATTTCCTTAGGAAAAAGCACCAATGTAATTTGTTCTGCATACCCACAATGAAAAAGTAAAAGTCATAAATGAAAATTTCTAAGCCAGATCTGTTAAAAAACATTTATAGATATGGGTTAGAGACAGGAATTGTTCAGAAACTGAGAAGTCATTCAAATGGCAAAGTGAGTCATTTATATATGTAAATTGCTTGCTTAATGCATGATCTTGAAACATACTCTTAAGTATGGCTTCAGTGAAAAATTTGAAGTCAATATTAAAAATGCATGGACAGACAAATTCTAGACAGCATTCATAAAACCAGTGTGCTACTGAAGGAAAAATAGAAGTGCAGGCAGAAGTCAGACATTTCCTTCAAAAATATTTATAACTGAATTTTAGTTAATGTGGAACAGCACCACTTCTTAGGAGCATATAGGGATAAATCTATAAAGAGACACCAGGACTGTCGTGTTTAATTTTTAAACACCTAGAAAATTAGGCACCCAGCAGCAGTATTCAAAGCATTCAACCAGCTGAGTTTCAAACCTCCACTGGGAAGCAAAGATTCCAAAGAAATTAATCCATCACCCAGATGTAATAAAGAAATTAAATTTCTTCATGATTTTCAAGCCTGAATTCTCTCCTAGGATTACATTCCCAAACCAGAACATCCTTTTTTCAGAAAAAAAAAATAGTTCTAGAAATATGTTTTTAATATCTATATAGGATTCCAATTACAAGAGCATGCATTTATAGGTAATAAGCCCTGTAACCTATTCCACTTGATTTGTTGTTAGACCTAAACCTGTAATTTAGATGTTGTGATGACAATTAAGATGCACAAATAGTCTTTGCCTTTTACTCCTCTTTTCTAATCCTTTCTTTCTCTTTCTCTCTTTCTCTCCTTAGATGTTTACTGCTAATCCAAAATAAAACAGGAGACATGGAGAGATACGGTCTTTTTAAATTACAATATTCTGTGTAGCAGCAGAACTACAGACATAATAGGCTGCAGTATTCTTCTGGTACTTCTCTGCATCATGTTGAGCAGCTGCACAGTATTTTGATGCTCTCCTTAACATAAAGGTCAGGTTTACATTAGATGTTAAGAACGACCTCGTTACTGTGAGAGTGGTCAAACACTGGAACAAGTTACCCAGAGAAGTTGTGGATGGCCTATCTCTGGAAGTGCTTAAGTTTAGGTTGAATGGGGCTTGGAGCAACCTGATCTAGTGGAAGGTGTCCCTGCTCATGGCAAGAAGTTGGAACTAGGTGATATTAAAATTCTTTTCCAACCCAAACTATTCTATGATTTGTAGAGTCTGAAAAGTGACAAGATGGCTCAAAACCAACTTTCAGAACGTGGACAGCATTATACAATATAAATTGCAAGACAGTAGCACAGTTTTCAGGGTGAAAACCTGTATAGGTACTGCATTTTTTCTAGTGGGACAAATGTTAATTATTTTCCAGATCCTGAGAGAAGTACATTCAATACTGGGAGGGATTGGGGGGGCTTACTGGTAATCATTTGGAAAAGTTGTATTTGGATTTCATTTTGATTATGGCCTAATAGTCTAATTGTGAAAATAATTTTTCAATCAGAAATGGATAGACGTATATCATAAGGGTATAAGGGGATTGAATTCCAGCTTGTTTTAAAGTATAATTATTTCCTACCATAACCTAGGTTTATGGCATATCCATTGTAAGAATCTATAAATTTTCTTGCTATTATATTTATATGCATATATTTATTGTTTTACACATATATTTATTTAAGTATATACATATACTCCTACACTCCTACATTTATTCCTATCTCAAACATTTTATGATTTACATTGCTCTCTACATATCAAAGTCTTCTAAGGGTATTTTATTTTAGTTATTTGCTTAAAAATGCTACCAACAGAATATATTGTTTTCAAACATTTTTCTGATTTTGATCTAAAACCAATGAGTTAAACTAATCACCCATATATACTTGTCATGTTTCACTTATGTAACAAGGACAAGCTTCCATGCCTTTCTAAACACTTTTGTATTTCCAAAAAGTGATCAGATTATCTGTCGTCATGTCTCCAGTTATGGCGATGTTTAATTACAATCATCATAGAAGCATAATCACATCACATTGAGAGAAGTCTCATCTTAACAACTTCAAAAATAAGGCTTCTTTTCAATAGTATTGTGTTTGGTGTGTTGGCAGGCCAAGTTTTAGGCATTACATTGTCCACTGAATTCTGGTTATTTGCAACAGATATGCAATAATCATCGAGATTGTACAGGGATGGTGTGCTTTGGACATAAACCTGGATGGTAGCTGTGATTAACACTTGTTGCTACTGAATGGCATGTCACCGTTGTTTGTTTATATCACTAAGAAAGCAGCTTAACCACAGCCCAAGGGCTGTCCATACCCTTTGCAATTTTGCAGGAACTAGTACTTGTCCCTAAAATGTATTGTGTTTGGATTGTGCACTCACTGACCGGCAATAAATCATCAGGTAGCTAATTTCTTGCTTTCTTTCAATCTAATGTTATTAGTGTGAGGTTTTTTTCCAACATGAATTAACATGTAGGAGCTTAAAAGGGGAACTATTCCCCCTGGAGTTGTCCTTGAATTTCACTAGGTCACTGTTGCTTCAACAATAATATAAAAGAACACTGTGCTACTGATTTATGAGCCTTATGAATTCTACAGACTAAAGCTTGAACAAAAGCCTCCCCCATGGCATTTCCTAGGACATGTTTACAAGGCCACAGCTTTGGCAACACTCTGCTAAGTATTATTACCATAACAGTGGCAAATATCAGTGGGAGACATTGTCTGACCAGTGAAATTATGGAAGCAAAACATCCCCAAAGTAAAGAATAATATTTTAACCCTACATTTTACAACAGGAGTCACTTGGATCTTCTTTTTGTTACTAGTTATTTCCAATCAATTTCGTTTAGAGAAGTATAGCAAATGGCTTGTGCTACTTACTTTACAGCTTGAAGACTTAAATATATAGAGAGCTAAAACTGAATTAGGCAATGTGAATTACATATAGCAAAACCAAAATATATTCTATCAAACTCAAATATATTTCTGCCCTTAACACTTGTGAACTTCTATTGTACATTGTCAAACAGCTGTTGTCATCCACTCTGAATAAGACAGGATGTTTTATAAATTCTTACCACCTTGGTTTCTACAGAGTATGATTTCCATTTAAAGATGTATTCATACACATACACACAGCTGTTCCCAGCACCCTACAGTCAAAGGCATAAAATGCATAATGCAATACTTGAGGCAGATCAGAATCAAGGATGTACAAATAACTCACAAATAAACTATTTCTCAAAAAACCACTTCATGTTACTTCCATGTAAACAAATCTTATTGTAATCTATGACCTTCCCTAATTCTCTGTTTCTTAAGTTCTGACATACATAATGAAAAGTCAATACTGAAATGTGTGAGAAATGGAATAAATGTAAAATTAGAATGAATCACAGTCCTTAGAGGAAGGAGCATATGAAAGGAGTATATGACAACTAGAATAAGTATCCAAAAACTATGATAGAGAGAGGAAGTGCTGTTTACAACATTCATCCAAAATGTAGAAACCTCCAGATATGCTGTTCTCTTGAAATGAATCTCTAGTAAAATCTCTAGTGAGATTTAATCCCATATTTCCCTTACCAGCATATCTGTCATCTAGCAACTATGAACTGCAGCCATTTGGGAACCAAGAGAGATGCAGGGAACAAGTTCTTCTTCCTGTTAAAGCAGGACTTTTTTTGCAGAAGAGACTTAAAATTTCATTAAGGTAGACCAAAAATATACATTTTGCTCCAGTAGAGTAGAAATTTGGGCAAATACCTGAGTTCTGACCTTGTGTCAAGGACTAGTTATGTGCTGTATATTTATCTAGCAACTATAGAATATAAAATGTATAAACAGCCTCTGGAATAGCAATTGGAGCATAAAGTTTTGTATTCCATATGACTACTTGTATTGCATGTCATATAGTCATGTTTTCTCTTTCTCCTAGTAAATATTGAAACCTAAGGCAAATTAGAACAGCATCAAAGAAGCTCAGAGCTGACAGCAGCCAGTTGATTGGAACTTCCTTTGGGACAGGGAGGCAAATACCTACAGCCATGACTGTGCTGTAGCTAGTAAGGGTCTGATGTCACTTACACAAAAGGACTAACCTCTACTCTATTTCCAGAGGAACATACATTGAAGATATTTCAGAGAAATTCTGTGATTTACGCACCTGTTTTAAGTATATCCACTTTCCCTATAGAAGCCCCTCAGAAAACTGGATGTTGTAGGTTCTCAGAAATAGTTGCATATTTGATGCTGAACTAGGGGGTGGGGAAGAAAACAAAATCCTTCATACAGGTGTGAGTCTTCATCCTGAGTTAACTACTTACCTCATTAAAAAAAGGGAAAGGTGGCTTGTACTAATAACTCAGCAGTGTCATCTAACTAGCAAATGGTTTCTTCATGACTGTTCTCCCTGAGGCTTTTCTACCTTCTGTAAAAGTCTGAATAGTGAATCCATCAGAGAGTAAGAAAATCACTGCTACTGTGGCCAGGAAACTGTCAGGTTCCATTTATTACTGTAAATAACTCAGTATCTAAAAGCTGGACACGTCTCCTACATGGTAGCAGTACCATCTATTCTTCATTTTTAACTGCTTAATTACTCTTGTGGATTACACAGGAAGGAAATAACTTGACAAGATTTTAATTATGGTTATATGTACTTTATGAGGTAATTTGCTGGCAGGTACCTGGCAGCAGCTGCCTACCTGATAGACAGAACTCTTCAATATCCAGATTTGGGGAGCTGACTAAACTCCAAATTTGGTTACAGTGGACTCAGGAACTTTTTTCAGGGTATCAGAGAATGGCAATCCTGATGTCCCACCTCACCACCCCCGAAAAGAACCCCAAAGCACTAAAAAAATCTCCAACAAATCAACATCACCAAGAAACAAATAAACAAACAAACAAACCCCAAAAATACAAACTGCTAGGAAATCGTCAGTCAGACACAATGAAAGTTGCGAATGTCTCCTTGTCTCCTTTCCCCTAAGACATTTGCACTTGAAAATCTACACTTCAGCACACTGTGACATACATCCAAGTTTTAACTTACCTTCATAGTCATATCTTCCCAATATTACATTTATAAAGGCCGTGACAGTTTCTCTGAGCCAATCCAAGTTAGGTTTTTCAGTGTGGGAGATCAGCTGATCTCTTTATTAACCTTGCTACAGCCACTGTAATCAAACAAGGCTCTCTATCCTGCAAAATAGGGGTAGAAGGAGTTGGGAAGACTGGGAATCATAAGATTGATTCCTCTATTTAGCACATCTGTTCCAGGGGTGTATAACATGCTCCATAGTCGAGTTCCTGAAATAGCAGAATAACTTCCTCTATGGGGCTTGCAGGGTGGGGTGAGGCATAGCTTGGTCTTAGAGAATAGCTTTTGGTTTTCCTTTTCCATCATATTAAATGGAAAGAGCATTTATTCTAAAGGATTTCAATTCTATTAAAAAAAAAACAAACAGAAAAAAATTAGAACTTTGTTAACCAAATCATCCAGGAACCGCATAACCAAAGGCCCAAAATGAAATTATTCGAACCATGGCTGAATGAATAACAAACTAGAAGGAGGCCACTTCCATCAGCAACATTCAGATACTTCCAAAGTCCTTTACTTCAGTACTGTCAAAATACAATAGGATAGAGGCATAATTTTAGAGGCATAATCCTTTCCCCTGGCATTCAGCTACATGGCAAAGTCAGAAACCACTTTGCAAGGCAGGCCAAGCCACAGAATTTGTAGCCAGTCTGTCTGTAAATGGGTATTATTTTAATAATAAACAATCAGAAAACTGAAACACTGGCAGTAATACTTCCTGAAGGACAATGACAATTACAGCCCACTGTCCTCTGGTAGGGATTAGTTTCACAGCTTTGAGGAATTTCTGATATAATTGAGTAACATGTCTCCAAAGAGCAAAGCTGGCTATGATAGCAGGATGGAAGTCAACATTAGAAACACCAGGAAAGAATAAATCCAAGTAAGCCAATTTTTTGGCACACAGAGACAGATCCAGTAGAGGTTTGTACAGTATCAGTTTCTTTCCTGCGACAACAAGAAAGTAAGGACATATGACTTCAAAGTAGGATCTTGAAAGAAATTATGTTGAGCAAAATGATCTCTTTTTTGCAGCACAAGTCTAACAGGGTTTGAGTTACTAACCATGACCCAGTAAAAATAAAATTCTTTCAGAACCAAGCAGAGACTTACTATTATAAGATACTGTGGTTTCTGAGCAAAACTACTTTTGCTGTCTACAGAATACTAGGATGTATGATATCAGTGTGTCTTTGTTAAGCCAAAAGTGTAATAAGTGTACAGAAATACAGTGGCTGCTAGCTTTCTGTCCCAGCTCACATATGTTATAGTATTCTTTATAGATACCAAGAGGCAATGTAAATTCACAGTAATGCTATGCTCTGTAGTACTGTGTTCCTGCAACTGGAAATGTTAAAGTATTTCTAGCAAAAAGTGTTTAATGTTTGTTTTCCAGCGCTCAGCTGGTGTAATAGCCTCTGCTTTTACAGAAAACTTCACTCTTTCAGATATCAGAATATTCTGAGCTTTCAATGTCCTTTCACCATATGCAAATTCTGTATGGGGGAAACTAGCCTGCATGATTTAGTATGGTACACCTACAAACTTTCTAAAACCTCATTGTTGCAAGAGATTTCAACAGACTCACGTACTACTACTGGCACAAAAGTCAGAGTACAACAAATATTTCACATCAGATAGCCACAGTACAGGCACACAGTGTTTTGTCCATTTGGGATGCTCAGCTGATGCCCATTGGCCTAACCTGACTGGTGTCACTGAAACTTGCTAATTTATATACCAATGTAGGCTCTACTGACTGGTGCTTAGAAGGTCATAGGATGTTCCTGGTTCATTTGACACCAAACTTCCATATGCCTAGCAGTTTGAGTGAAGACAGTTTTTAAGCTAAGAGCAGTCATCAATATTCCATCTGTTATTGGCAGGACATAATTAGAGTGGGTTTTCAGTGTGAAAATAAATGCTACTGAAGTGGAGAGAAACAAAGTTCTGGTGAGTGACTTGAGTTGAGTTAGAAGAGCACATCATTTATCCACCGTACATAAAAAAACTGATAAGTAATCTTGATACTGTCCTAACAATACTGAGCACAAGTATTTTCTTTAGATGTCTGTACTGTAGCAAAACCAGTGTTACCAAACCATTTATACATGATAATGATTACAATAATGGGATATCAAGTTGTGGAGTATTTATCCTGAAGGTAAGAAAATAATTTGCTTCTATTTATTTCCTTTATAGAGGAAAACTGAAAATTTAATTTTAATAATTTTTTCTCATTATATAGTGTATGCACTCATTCAACAGCTCATATACCACCCTCACATTTGGTTGCCAAATAAAATAAATGCAGACTCATAGCTAGTAAACATTTAACTGCAGAAACACTTGGTATAGACCTCTAAGTTTTTGCATCTTTAAAAAAAAATCATTTTATACTTTTTATTGTCAACAAGGACAATATTTAATACTAACTTAATGTCCACAGATGTTTTGGCTTAGAGTTGAATTCAACTGTTCTATAGTTATTTAAGAAGTTAATGGGTACATATCTAGTTATCTTATGATCTCAGATGCATGTTAATCTTGCTCTGTAGGCAAGGCACCATGAAAGTCTGACTGTAAGAGCTAAATTGTTGTTATTATTACTACTAATATGCACTGTAGATCTGCTGCTTTCTGAGAATGCTGTAAAAGCTCTGCATTTTGCAGAAGAAACAAATGTCTGCAGTTGATGTGATCCATTTAAACACTGTCTTGCACTCTGCTTTCATGGACCTTACTATGTTTTTGAACATCACCAGTTTTGCTACATTTTTTGTAATGTCAGTTCATGCATATATTTATACACATTTGAAATGATAATGGGAATAATCCTCAAACATTATTCAATAGATTTCCTCAGGTATGGTCAGACATGGTCTGACAAGAGAATAACTACAGAGATTACATGTACGCATGTACGTGCTGGGGATGACCTACTGGAAAGCAACTCTGCAGAGAAGGACCTCAGAGTCCTGGTGGACAACAAGCTGTCCATGAACCAGCAGTGTGCCCTTGTGGCCAAGAAAGCCAATGGTATCCTGGGATGCATTAAGATTAGCATTACCAGAAGATCAAGACAGGTGATTTTGGCCATCTACTCAGCTTTTTCAATGTTCTAATTTAGTCGTTATGATTAAATGGACTCTAGATGGTAAAAACTTTGCTGTGGCCTACATGTATAACAATTTTCCTTTCTCAGAGCCATTTTCCCAATGTATCAAAGCCTTTGTTAAGATTCCACAGAAGACAGAGTCTGAATACAGTTCAGAACCCTGCAGTCTGACATGTCTCTCTCACTCATTCAGTTGCAATTGAAAAACTGTCATATATTCTGATGATGGTTTCTAAAGATCTCTACGAATCTCCTAACAATTTCTGCAGACATATCAGGTTTTCATAGCAGAACCTTCTGCCCACCAACAGGAAACAGTTTTGTGCATTTCTGGTCTTCTTTGTACCTCATAAAACAAATCACAAAGGAAAAGTCAAGAGGAAGGACACAACATGGTACAGAGCAACCCTGGCATTCAGCCAGTTCCAGACCACTCTGTAGTGTATCACTGTATGTTAAGCTAGCTATGTTTGAAATCAGTTGCATAAACTGAGTTGCAAAAATGCAGTTTCAATCTCTGGTAACATGAACTGGGGAGTGAGCTGAAGGCCACTCCAGAGTATAGGCATATAGGGCCCACCATGCATGAGGGGGATATCCTATACTGAAGAAATAAATTTTGCAGCTTAATGTTCTCTCTAATGTGACATAAACTATATGTACCTTGGCCTAGAACTTAGCTTGGCAATATTAAGTCAGCAGGATAAATGAGATAAGCCACATCAAAATTCAACCCACATCCTCACCCCCATAGTTAGCAGTCTTCACATTAACTTCTTCACTTCATTGTGAAAAATCAAGTTTGTAAATCTTTATCTTGATAGCATCTAACTTTCAGGTCTATTATTCCTACCATGGCAATCAGGGGCATTGTTGAAACTTCAAATGTTTTCTTGGCTCCGTTTGCAGCAAGAAAACCTGAGGATAATTAATAAGGACAGTACTGATTGGAAACTGCCAATCATAGACAACAGCTAGGGTTTTCATGGGCAAAAAAAAATAACTCTTCTGATATTTGCATGAAGCTAGATAATTCAGGATCATTTTTCACTGGCTGAACTTGAGAGTGTCATTTGAGTTTTTAGAAGGACCAGTCTCATTACTTTGGATTCTATATGGAAGAGCTGTTTTGCATCACTGAATCTCCATTAAAGGTCAACTGACAACACTAAAGTGTAGGTGAAAGAGAAATCGTTACATGTAGCATTATTGATCAGTGTGTAATTGTGTCATTAAAATTCATGAAGTTACCAATGATTGGTTTCTCCAATAAAAATATTTTACTAGGTGAGTGTTCATTTGATATCATATCATATTAAAGGGAAATTTACAACCAGAGAATTGTTCTGTTTTGGTTTCTTTAATTGGACAAGCATAATACTTCAGATTATCTAGAATTTCCATCTTTTAACATAACCTGTGAGTGGTTTATAAGAATCAAAGTATAAGTATTCACTTTAGTACTTAGTTTAGAAATCTCTTCTTGCTAACAGCCATGGAAGAGGCCAACAAAATCAAGATGTGTCACCTTCTGACATATTACAGTCACCACCATCAGTATTCAGCCTCCCAATCCTTTCATTTCAGGTACCAGAAATGGACTACACTCTCTTCAATTATTAGACCACTGAACTACGATTTCATCAATTATAAACTCATTCCTCTTTCTCTCATTTTTAACCAAACAACTGGGTAAGGTTTTTGAGCCTTTCTTGCTATCCTTCTTGGGTCTTGAGAAAACCTTGACTGTTCAGAAAGGTGAGATGTGACAAAATTATCTTTATCTCTTTAACTGCTTAAATATGCAGCTGGGGAGCTATCATGTTTTGTTTATCCAGTATAGTATATTGAGGACCTGATGGGAAATAAAGTCTATAAAGGCATCAAATGTTTGTGTCCCATCAAAGTCTGATTTTCATGAAGAATGTGTGAGATTGACACCTAGGTGAGGATCTCCTTGATAAGAAATTGAGATGTGGGCTAGATATGCAACTTTAAAGTGTTCAAGAGATCTCCTAAAGTGAATTCAGTGCTCTGTAGATCCTCATTCTTCTTGAAAGCATCTTATGCAACTTCTTTTTTTTTGGTTCCAAATACTGAAATACTTTTCCTGAAACTTCTTAATACATATCTATTTTAGGAGGGAGAAATTAAATATATTTAATTCAATTCATTGATATTACTCAGTACCATGATTTTGATGAAGAAGAATTATTACAAGTGTGCTAGCTTTATCTGTTTCAGCTGAACCAGTAGCTGAACTAATCTTTTTATTCATAGGTCTGTTACTGCTCACTCTGAGGGCACAACAGTGTTAGCAATGACTTTTAGTATGTGAGCCAGTCTACTTTTTCCTAATTACTTGAAATCTGGTACATTGTGGAGTAATTTAGTCATTTTTCTCATTCATCCCTCAACTGATGAAAAATCCAACATGCTCAAGAAAGGAAGGGGAGCAGAGGAGTTCCAGAGGAGGCATCTGCTATTAACAGGAAAAGACCTATTTCCCTCCCAAACCAGACACATTTCAAAACCTAGTCTTTGAGGAAGGAAAAGGCTCTGAATACCTTTTTAAATAATTGAGGGCTCTCGAGATTTATATAAAATGTAAACCTGGTACTCTTGATACACATCACTCCCATCAAAGAAATGTATGGGTAAATATCTGCATGGGTTTTTGAGGGTTATGGCTAAAAAGAAAGAACTGAGAAATCCTGTGGGGTTGTCAGAGAGCTATTTATTATGTCAGAACATCACCATATGTTCTGTAACCCAAGAGGGGAACTTCTAACAAGTTTTTCAAAGGGTTGTCTAAGATTAATGTTATTATCAATATTGTTTATTTTTTAATAATATTCCTAACATACTCAGGAGATACTATTACTTCTCCTACTGCTGAAGCTTTCCTTCCTCCTGTCCTTATGAGTAAATCTCTCTAGGTGTTTTACTATCTCCTCATAAAAAACACTGCTGCCTACATAGGTTTAGGGAAGTTGACCTTGTCTACCTTCTCTGAGGAAGAGGTTAAAAGTGGAAAATTACATCTCTTTTTAAGAGAAGATACAATCCTACTCTTTTCCCACCTCACGGTATCCTTGCTTTGCTATGACGCCATTATCTACAATGAGTGGAAGTAGAATTCACCCCCCTCTCTCATTGAGAGTAAAAGAGAATGAAGCATTTATTTTCAAGAACATTTCTACCTTCTCTAGTCAGGTAGAATTTGCATGTAACATTGTATATCATGCCAAAAGGAGATAAAGCAGAAACAGCAAAAAAATCTAACTTCCAAAGAATAACTTTTCATGTGCTTGTTCTATATTTAATCAATCAGAACCATTGCATCCTGCAACTTTCAGAAGTAAAAATATGTTTACTCCTATTCTCCCAGTTAGATGGGTTTAGAGACATCTCAAACCCAGCCAAACAAGTAAACATTACTAGAATATAGTGTAAAAAGCTTTGTGTTACATGAACAGTTTTTGTATCAATATTCATTTATTGCCAACTTGCAAATTCAGGCTGATTTCAAAAGACAGTCTGAAATATACATGCAGCATCAATCAGTCAAGCTTTATTGCATCTGCTTTTGTTGTGACAGAATTATATCTCTTATAATATGCAGTAGAAAAACACGGTGGAACTATACAACACAAATAAAAACTATAATGCCTAGTAAAACACAGAAAAAGATACATCGATTTATTGTATAAGGTAATGTTAGCACAGCAAATGCTCTATAACAGCACTGCTGAGAATAATCCAGCTTGCTATTGCTAACCTCTCTGTAGACCCATATCATACTGTTACCTCTCAGGGATTTATGTTTATTTAAACTTTCAAGTTCTCTTAACTGGGCTAATGCCAAAAAGGAGAGGTTTTTTTCTTCCCTCTCAGCAAATAACTAAGTAAAATATTTATTTCCTAGATATCTGTTTTAGCATGAGAACTGGCTTCAATTCTTCTTTCCTGTAGAAAAGAAAATGCTCATATTTCTACACCCCCTGCTTTTACAGAAATGCTTCCTTTAACTGGCAATCTTTGCTTTTATGTTGCAGATGAATGATAACAAAAATGGGGGGTGGATACTTTTAAGCAACCATGACCATAAAATTTTTTATTTAACTTCCGTTTCTGTCTTTGATCGTCCATTTTCCGTTCTAAAATCGGAATACACTCCTGTCTCTGATTTCTTTTTCTTTGAATATGAGCATAGTAGATCTCATCATCAAGCTTTATCATGCTAAGAACCCCAAAATTCCTTCTGACATTCCTGTGCCTGGATATTGCTTAGCAGACCTTGGTAGACAGATTTAGCAGAAAGCCTCCCCTATCTAGGTTTTCCCTCAACTCTCTTTTAAAGTATATTACCTAACAAAGGAAGGCAACACTAGGACATTTTAAATCCTCTTCTATAGAAGTTAACCATTTTATATCAAAGAATAAACTAATTACTTATGGCTTTGGGCACTGGAAAGATTTAATCTGGAACCACAGGTTTGGTCTTTGTCACAACATATAATTCAACTCAACAAAATTGAGAGCAGAACTAAGCCAGGGTAAGCTTTTCCAAAGAAGCCACATGTTTGTTTAGCCACAGTGCAAAACAATGTATACCATTTCTGCAAGCAAAACATTTAAATTCATACAGACACCTTTCCAAACCGACATAATTCTAGTGGCTCTTATAGATTTAGTGATACTTTACACAAGTTCCAAACCCACTTCAAAGATTCTTAACTGTCAAGAACCCCTTTGTTTTGCTTGAAACTAAAGTGAACATCATAGTTAAAACAGCTTCTTCCTGCAACAAATCACACATGTCTGAGATGAGCCATCTCACCCTTTTTTGCCTGAGTTGCATTCTGTCTGCTCTGTCTAGGTGTTCAAGTACATACATGCACATAGATACGCTTCCGAGATAACTCCATTTTCTATCACCTTTTATTGTTATTGTAGCATCAGTTGTTCCAGCAGTTGATGCATATTACAGTTCCCAGTGATAGTAAACTGCTGATGTTGGACCAGTCCCTATAACTTACCAGCAATCTCAAAAGGAAAAAGTATCACAAGACAGTATTTCTTCTTAAATTGTGACTGCTAGAACCTAGAAAAATCTGTATGTAGTTGAAGTACTGAACAGCCTGTTGTATGTATTGCCCATGAAAAGTAACAAAACACTGATTTCTTTTCCTTTTAAAATATTTTAAAAGCATTTTGAAGGTATTATTCATCTTTTTTATTTTTCATTCTTTTCTTTTGCCTTGTTACAACCAGAAGGCATAATACACACCAGAGTTTAGAAAGACTATAAACATTCTGAGATTTTCCCACTGGATTTTAAATCAACATATTCTTAGAATAAGAGGTATAAACTGCAGCTCCCATAATCAAGTTCAGTATTATGGAATACCGGGGCTAAGAATCTGAGTTTTGCACACTAAGAAAATTGGATTAGGATTTGAATTAGGAGTCAAACCCACCTTCAGGGTTTATTTTTTTAAGTCTTACAGCCTTTCTTTCAGTGATGCTTGACTATTTACTCAGGTGTAGGCAGACATGCACACCTGCTGCCTGCACGTCACCCAAACAAGACGATTCAGCCACAGAAGCTGCACTGCTGCAAGTCTGAGCTGCTTCCTCCTGCCTCCCCAACAGCAGCACAGACAGGTCCAATGACACCTGGGACAAGGCTACACCAGTTCCAGGGAGAAGTTATTCTTATTTGTTCATAAAATTAAACAGACTACACCTTGTTGTACAGACACGTTATATTGTTGAAGAAATTTTATATTTTTTCAAGGACAACACTTGAAAAATATATCACACAAGCAGCTGTTTTAAGTAAATAGCCTCAGACTAACTTCTGTTAGAAGTTGTCATCTATAGCAGCTTGTTGTAAGTTGCCTTACATTCTAAGGATGACTTTGAAGTAGGCTGACTGCAGCTGTAGAAGATGCCAAATTGGAATTCAGGTGATAGATTCAGTTCTTGGCTGCATTACAGGTTTTTCAACTCAAGCCAGATTCAGCCCTGTTACACATCTCAGGTGATCCTGGCATCTAAAACTTTGTTTGTCTCTTCTTTTCTCCTTCCCCACATGCTCATATAGTCCAGTCATTTGGCATTTATTTTATGTTGACATCTACATTTAGCAGTCTGAAGTTTCTTGCACCTCTTAGGTGACCCTGCACAGATGTTCAGCACACAAAACTCTGACAACCTTCACATCTCAGATTTGCATTCAAGTCCTATCATGGTCTTTCTCCTACTTTCAAGACATTTACACTTCTCCACTGCTGTTCTTAAAGTCCTTATATTTTGTGAATTTTGTGTATATATTGTGAATTTTAATTTCTTTAGTCTACCAGATTAGAGCTAACATTCCTGAAGGAAAGAGCAGTCCTGAACACCAGATGAAAGCACTGATTCCTTCAGGCCTTGTCTTGGTTGTCAGTTTAGTAAAGAGAGAGAGATACGACTTAACAAGTGCAGGATTTTTCCGGACGAGATTAGCATGGAGTGGCTATAAGTATAGGGATGACTGCCAAAAGATGTAGGTGGTTATGACTAGGAGCAAGGCTACAGATCATTTTGGTACTTAGAAAGGAAGCAATAGTGATTTCTGAGTTCAGTAAGGGCAGGAAGGGAACACATAATATGACAGTATTGTGATTTTCTATCCACAAGTGTACTAAAAGATAAGAGATAGGCCTCTGAGACAAGCCAATACACTAGTGAAATATGTCACCTAGCAAGTCCTGGGAAATAGGCAAAAACCTTCTACCAGCTCCAGCTTCCTACACTTCACATATGAACACTGACATATTTTCTGTGATGCAATCATTGTTAAGTAAGTAAAAAGCCTCACATGTCTCGAGTGTTAGGGGAAAAAGGCCCTAAGTATCCTATCGGTCTCAGTCCAGGTTGAGCCTGTGATTCAGTCTTGGTTATTTAGGTCATATCTGGCTTCATCTCCTGACTAATCCCGCTCACTAGAAGGTTAGTCCTTCCTCTTTTACCTAAGAGATAAGATGAACAAAACTCTAGTCAGAAAGACATACCAAGACACAGTGAAGTTCAAGAAAACAAAGGATTTATTGCAAAAGAAATATGTAACATGTAGAGAATGATGAAGCATACAGCTGAGATCACAGAATATCAGGATGCTAGTTGACTGCCTTGTTACGGTGTGAAAGTGTCGTGGAAACGAGATGCAGGTGAGCGTCATGTCTGTGACAACCCACCCTTAAGGGGAAGGAAGCATCTAAGATTCATATATGATTGTGGTCAAAAAGAATGACAAAAGAGTCAGAGGGTCTGCAAACAATCAGAAAGTCTTATCAGTAAATTACACACTTAGAGCATGGAAATTGGTATATTAGTCCCTGGCCTACTATGTGAGCATATGGCAGTGGGATTTGGATGAAGGGGTAGGAGGAAAGGGATGAGAAAAATTAAGAGGGAGAGGTGAAATAAAGAAAGACAGATGGAAACAAAAACAAACAAAAAAAGGATACAAAGAAAGAAGAAAAGAGAGAAGGAAAGAAAAAGAGATCACCAGTCCTGGTTCGAGCATCAATCCAGCTGATGGGGTGTCGATCTTGCCTTCAGCATTGATCAGATGATAAACCTGGTTTCAGCATCAATCCATCTGCATCAGTCCAGGCAATGAGATGCCCAGGGGAGGAGCTGCCTGGGCTTGGAGAGGTACATTTTTAACTATAGATTTCTCCACCCCAAAGGCAGGTTTCTTGCTCTATCTCCCCATGCTCCTCCTTCTCCAGCCAAATCTTGTTCTTTCTCATAGTGCGTTAATACCAACAGTCCTGAAATATTACCAGCAATTCCTGTCTATTACTACCATCAGTCCTTGGTCGACTCCACAGCCTTCCAGTTAACTGTGTTTGAGACATATACATTAGCTCCTTATCTTACAGAAATCAAGGGCCCAAAGATCATCAAGAGAGTGGGTTTTAGTCATAGTAATTTTCCATCCTGGTTCAATAAGAAAATATTATTCCACCTGGGTAGTTATTCAGGCAGGAAAAGTAGGTTTCTAAGGCTGTCCATTAAAAAGCAGGTGCTCATTAGACAACGCTGTCTGGGAACAGACAGTCTTTCTGATAAGCTCAAGAAGGGCTTAGTCCAGGTGCAGTTCACCAAGGCCGAGGCTTAATGAACATTTCTCAGATCATAGTGTGACCTAGAGGTGGGGAACACAACACCACAATCTGCCTAGCGACTAAAGTTAGCTTATTTGGGACTCTGCAAGTGTGGAGTCCATGATACCTTCTTCCTTGACATTTCTTGACATCCAGCTCTATGACCAAAGAGAGAAGTAGCCAGTTTTGTAGCATGACTCCAGAATCCCCAGTTAGGTGTTCCTTTTTTCACCAGCTTTTTCACACATGGAGTTAATACACTAAAAGTTCAGAGGAGGATGTATAGACACAGTTGCAGCATCGCTTGGTTAAACTACAATTACAGCTTTTATAACCACCAAGTCCTGAATCAGAGTAGGAGTTCTCTGGCTTCTCCTCTCAGACTCAGTATAGGCAGTCTGACAAAGCAACTGTAAAGAGTGTGGGCAGAAGTTCCTATTCTTGAGGAACAATGTATGTTTTCTGCTCTGTTCTTAAGGAACAATTTTCTTGTTTACCTAATGAGACTGGATTCTAATACAGACACAGCTTTTCATGAGATTTTATTTTTCAGGCTCCTTGCCTTAACAGAGAACTGCAGTACCAAACCATCTGGGTTGGTACATACTCGATTTCTTGCACATGTAATTGGGCTGGTCACCTATGTCTATATCTCCTCCACTCTCCTCTCCTGATGCATTTCTTAGCTGATGTCTCTGAGCCAGCTTCTGCTAACCCTGAACATCAGCTTGAATCCAGGCTCAGGTACTGATCAGCTGCAGAATGCAGGGGTCAGGAAAAAAGGGAAAGCTGTAGTCACTCACTAAAATTGTTTTCATATTTAAATTTGAACTTGTTTTCATTTCTAACCACTTCTCGGTGGCTTGGTCATGTTACTGACCCTCACTATTCACAATCAGAGAGTGCAGAACTTACTGTCAAGTCTGAACAGAGATATATGACCTACCCATTTCCTCCACCATCAGTTCTGAAACAACAAAAATTATCAGACTGCACAGTTACTGTGACATGTTATGAACAGAGGGCCCACACCCACACTGTGACATTCAATGGAACAGAAAGCAACATCTCACTCCTGGTAATGCCAGTTCTTTCCTTTCTGTTCTGAGCATTCCTACGAATCACTGGGGCTTGCAATATTTCTTTAGAAGTGGGGGTGGTGGGGTGACTCTAGGGTCTTTTTGCAAAAGACCATTCTGACAGCTATGATGAAGGGGTGCATCTGTATGCAGAAGCAGGTAAAAGGTAGAGGGTGAGGGGAGAGTAATGATTTGTAGATGCTCTGTGAATACCCTGCAGGCAGAATGATGCCTAAATAACAGGTGAACCTGAAAGGATTGATAGATTTCCACAAGAGTTGGTCTCTTTATCTTTGTTGTGTTAAAATTTCTCTGCTGCAAAATGGGGATAATTATATTTTCTTCCTTTCACCTGTTTTCTGTTTTCTTCATAAACACAATTGTCTTTCCTCTTTGCTTACCCCTCCCTGACATTTCCATAGCAACACACAACCCATATAAGTATCTGTAAATACTTCTTTAAAAAAGCACATAGGGAAGAAAACCACTTTCTATGAAAACATTTAGATTTATTTTATATATGTGTACACATGTGTGTGTATATAAATAGATACATGTGTGTGTATAAATTTAGATATAAACATATGTGTATATATATATATATATATTCCCAGCACTGCATTTCTCCAGGTTCAAACATAATTCAGCTTGAAAAATAAAATCCAGCTGAACTGAGCTCTCACCTTACTATAAAGATCAGGCCTGTGCTCTTTATGAGCAGACATGCTCAGCATGTCCATTCTCAACAAATTGCTAATGTGTGATTTTAAGACTACTGAATGTTTTGTGGTATTAGTGTACTAAATGTTAGGTATTTTTAAATGTCATGGTACAAGTCCCGCAAGCAGCACTACAAAGCAGAGTTAATGTCACTTAAATCAGTAGAATTCTGTTGGTAGAATGTGAGTAGGTGAAACCTGAATCAGTCCACTCTGTTGTTCACTAATTACAGTGACGACTGATGAAACACTTTGGTTTGAGACCACATTTTATTGATTTGCGTCATAGTAATCACCAAACTGAATCTCAATTCCATTTTTACTAAAACTCTAGAAGATTATCCCTTATGTGATCAGAGAATCACAGTATCAGTCAGGTTGGAAGGGACCACAGTGGTCTGGTCCAACCTCCCTGCTTAAGCAGAGCCATCCTAGAGCACGTGGCGCAGGATTGCATCCAGATGGCACTCTGTCCCCTCATCCAAGTCATTGATGAATAAGTTGAACAAAACTGGACCCAGTATAGAACCCTGGGGGATACCACTACTGACAGACCTCCAACTAGACTCTGTGCCACTGATCACAACTCTCTGGGATCTGCCACTCAGCCAGGTCTCAATCCACCTTACTGTCCACTCATCCAACCCACACTTCCCTGCTCCCATGGCCCTGGAGAATACCCCAGTTAAAGAGTTTTCCATTGCCTTTGCATGTAATTGTGAGCATTTCTGTCACTTAAGAGGGAACTGAGAGCATTTTCGGTTGTTTTAATAATCTCTTTCTTTGTATGTCAGTTCAAACAAATACGCATTATGTGAAACTTGAGATCAAAGGCTCTAGTTCCAGACATGATAGATTGATTTTATTGTCCCAGAAAGGCCTGGGACACCTAATAAAGCAAGGCCCAAATAACTCTGATCGACCTTAATTTGTAGGTTGGGCCTTATGACCCAACACAATGAGCTAACTGCTTGGTACATAATTGCAGCTAGAAAATGGTTTCTAAAAGTTGACAGACATTAGAGGGGTTTTATACCTACTTTTGCTTACTTTGACAGCTTAGAATTGTGATGTGAGGAAGCTGCCAAGTTTTTGTAGTGCAATTAAGTGACAAGAAAACTTTAAAGGGATTTAGAGTTAGACTGCAAGTTGAAAACCAGGCTCATGTCTGGATTTAGATTTGATTTCAACAGAGTGTTTTCCTGTTTTCCTGTCCTTAAGCTTTGGCTCCTCTAACAACAGATGCAGAAAACAAGCTACAAAACTGAGGTCCTGCAGAAAAGCACACTCACGAGAAAATACTATACACAAGGTTCTGGAATTCTCCTGGTTTTCTTTCTATATTCTGTGTGGACTTCCCATATTTCTCACTTTCCGCTATCTATTTCCTTTCCTCCATTTTAATAATAGTCCTATAGCACCTTTCTGATAACTTCAGGGGGTTTTAGCTCCCAGTTTTTGTTTCATGTGAATACAATTCTTCTTTTCAATGTTTTGTTTCTTTTTCTTTGGTTGCCTTTTTTCTTTTAACACTTTCTGCAAGATTTCAGTCATGTGCTAGTTAAACTTTTTGTTTACCCACTGATTTCTACTTTCTCAAACAACATGTATTTTTTCCTACTCCTTTACATTGACACACCCCAAGCTCTGCAAGATTTCAGCCATGTGCTAGGTTGTTGATTTTACCCCCTCTGCTTTTTATTTTCTCAACTGACTTCTTTTCCCCTTAGTTCTTTAAGTTAGCCCACCCTGAGCTTTACATATCATTCCAGGGCTATTTACAGTACTCATGCTAACTTCTTTTACAATGATTTAGCTATCTCTACACAACAGTGCAATCTCTTATATAGATGCTATCTCCAACCTACTTAGCTCAGGTATCAATTACAGTGCATTAGCCCAAACAACAAATGAGTGGCCATGTAGCAAGACGTTTTGGCAGGTGCCTAAAGCCCATGTAATTGATACATGAGCTAGCTATGTCGGTTTGAATACAGTCCATAAATTAGATCAGCTATAAGCATATTCATGACTGCAGTGTCACAAGTTTTCATTAAAAAACATGCCTTAATGTGCTCTTACCATGCTGCTCTTTTTCTTTTGGCCCATTTAGCCTCATGTTTCACTAGCAATGTGTGGGATCAAAGACAGTACCCAGAATTAAGCATTTTCCTAGGAGATCTGTAGTGCAAGTAGTAGCATTTTCATTGAGGAGTATTGCTTCAGTATCTGTCGTTATGGCCTCCAGTCTTCCTACATTTCACTTCTTTTATCTGTACAAATACATATTATTAAGCACATTAAATGAATAAATATTATTAAAGAATTTAGCACTTTTAAAAAATTAGAAGCCAAAAGCTTTTCACTCTAGGTGAACTTAAAAATCTCCATAAAGTTTTGTGTGAAAATATAGGGCGTTAAAATCAGCCTGTTGAGTAGCAGGGGTATAATTGTTACACTGAAGACAATGGCAAAACTCTCATTGGAGCCCAAATTTTACCTAGGGAAACCTGAGGTGTCATTCTAGGGTTAGTCATACGTTTCACATGATGAAGACATAAGGAAACAAAAGGATTTTAAGGAAGCATTAGAGTCAGCAAGTTGAAAATTCAACACCTGCTCACCTCAACTGGAAAACATTAAGTATACATGTACTTACTTACAGAAATGTCCCTGAAGCAGATGCCAACTGTTTTCTTATGATACGGGTAACTGAGGCTTTCACTGGCATGTTTTAGTCTTAGATTCTTTTCAACAAGGCATAGCTTAAAAAGATTTGGCTTTGCATCAAGCAAGTTAATTCCTCATTTAAATGCAATGAGTAATAGACATATAAGTAAACAGGAAAAATAGGACTTAGTTATTACAAAAGAAAGTTTAGCCTTCACTGGTAAAAGTAAAGTATTTGGCAGATGGCTTTTGCAAAGTTGGAAAAAGCAGCCCCTCCACTAAAGAAAGGGTCTATATGATTTACATTATACCACAAGACTGACAGAATGATGAAAAATACATCAAGCATTCTGAATATCACTAATGAGCAAAGCAAAGTTCACATGGGATACAGCAGAGGGACTGGCACAGTGCCTACTGAACTTTGGGTTAGAGTGCTGTGAATCTGCTTCAAAGAAGCTTTCATGCTCAGCATGTAACATGAATCTGTCTGTTTAGCTTTTTAACCTGCTCTGAGAGAGCTAAGCTTTGTCAGAGTTGCAACTATAATTGGGTCAGGGAACTCCAGTCCAACCTGCTTGTCCCCAGATGCAATTACAGAATTGTTTCTAACTTGTCTAGGGAATGAGGGTTAACGGTATTCCCATAATGTGTCCTGGATATGGGGACATGGCTCAATCCTGCATGCTGTGTGGCTCTTAAGCTGTCCTGTAATTTCATCTTGGAGCTGGGAATCTGGAATCCTTTACAGCTGCAGTGCAGGACCGACCAAAATCAACCTAAAATAGCTGTATTCATAAGGAAGGGTATTTCTTTTCCTTACCATGAGAGTTCCGAGGAGCTCAAAGGTTTTTTTCTACTTAGTGTTTATGTTAGCCTGCTTTGAACTGTTCTTTCATATCTTAAATATCACTACAAAAAAAATGCTTGCATTCTACTTCCGCCCATATAGTAAACTAATTAGAGACTGGAGGTACTTCGTCTTTATTTATTAAGCTCTTCTGATTTAAAGAGATTGTGAGTTTCATCACACATCTGGTGGCTGGAAGCCTAGCACAGAGATCAGGAGCATGAACAGCCTGTTGCTGTTCCCTCTAGCACATCTATCAGTTAGCAGCAGGGGATTGAAGTAACCAATGTAAGACCACTGGCAGCCTCTGCCAAAAATGTTCCTGCCAAATTCAGAATGCAGAGATGTTTATAGGATACTTGCTAGTGTTCCCTGGTGCTGTAATTAAGACTTTGCACTGGGAATGTGAGTGCAGTCATTGTCTTGTGCAAAAACATCACATGTCCATGAAAGAAGAAGATCTTTTGATTTGTATGTTTTAGGATCATGACTGTGAGAGACTGAAAGACCTTCCTTATAAAACATTAAGGGACAGAAACCTGTCTCATATACTTTAAGGATGCATTGAATGTAGATCACACCCTTATGAAACATGAGCATAAAGATTCATAAGTCAATGGCAACCTTCGCTCTCTATATCCTTTTTTCTTGTTTCCAATAAGTTGGTGATACATTTCCAGTAATGGGGAAAAAAAGTTTAAGAAAGGGATATTTTTGTTTGCTGATTTGTTATTTGCTATAAATCCTAGGAAACTGACAGTTACAGAAGGAGACAACAAAGCCAAATCAAAATAACATTTCTCACAAATAAAAATCTCCTATCTCACACATAATTCATAAGATTCAGCTGTATTTTAAGAAAATAGTAGTCACATTCCCTGAGGCAGTGTCTGGCTTCAGTTTCATGAGAAAGTTAGGGTACAGTAACATCCTTCAGTGGGGTCAATTCATTTTGAAATGTTGCAGTTTAAAAAGGCAGCCCCCTGTCCTGAGACCAGATGTTTGCTCTATGCAAAGTGCATTTGTTCTTTTCCCAGATAAGGGATAGAAATACAATGCCAAGCATGTGACTTAGACCTTCAATATTTCAGACACATGTCCTTCTTCTTGCAGTAACCATCAAAATAGCATGACTTGAAGCCAAACCATTCCAAAGATATTTTAGCAACTCTTCTGCAACTCAGTGGAAGCTTTTCTGGATGACTTTCACATGATTTTTTGAGGACCAGCAAAATAGCAGACTGCAACTTCCTTCTCCTGATGTTGAGCAAATACTGTTTCCTCACAAGGAGTATTTAGTCACTATAAGCAATTGTCGGTCAAGGTGAGAAAAGATGAAAGATACATGCAGGACTTCCCACAGACTTTTTGCTGTATGAGAAGTTCAGCTTGATCACCTGTATAGTATAGTAGTTTTATTGGTAAACTTATTACATCAGAAAGCATGGGTTTCCATTGTTGGTTTTGTAGTTGAAATGGAGAACCTCAGTACTGGTAATCACAAGAGAAGAGACCCATGAAGAAGTTCATTTAAGAAAGCTGTCTTTGTAAAAGAAAATTTGCCAAGAACATCAGTCCTTAGGATGACCTTAATTAGGACTGTAATGATCTCCAGGAGGAAAATTATTTTAAGAGACAGAGTGTATTGAAGATCATGCTGTTCTCAATTCCTTTTGTGCTCAGTCTTTTCCTTTTCCTCTAGTGGAAGAGGCTGCAAGATCTTGAAATGCACAGAAAAGCACAGGAGAATAATGAATATTGCTGTTCTCAGGGCACTACAAAATCCTGGAAACTAAACTCACCACACACTTGACCAAATCCTCTCTCTCATTAGCATGTTGTTGTTCTCTGGTCCTATTCCTGAAGTCTCCTGCAGAACAAAGCAAATTTCTAACAGTTGTCATAAGAATTGATGTTGACTTTTTTGTGACACACCTGACATTTTCCACCTACACTATCTGGAGTTGAAATCTTGGCTCAAGTAAATGGCAGATTATCTGAAGACACTGACACCTGGTTTTCAATCCAGAATATTACCACAGACTCAGATAAAGGGGGAAACATGCTCATGTTTAAGAATGCATTTAGTTCAGGTAGCTCTATATGAAGATGTACTGTGAGCTGCAGATTGAGCTGTGGGTGTGAACCCCAGACAAGAGGCTGTGAACTGGAACTGACCTTTGCATAACAAAAGGCATGGGGACCTGTGACACAGCCAGGTGACCAGACACTGAGAGACACAGCAGGACCTGAGGACCCCAGACTTTCATGCACTTAGACCATGAGGGTATAATAGCCATGGGGTTCCATTGTTCAGGGTCCCTAGTTGGAGGCACTCATCTCGAGCTGTTATTCTCTTGTTGCACCATGATTAAATTATTTTAAGGACTGACAGAACCGAGGTTCTGCTATGGGAAACCTGAGGTCAAGCTGGTAAAGAAACCTGGTCTGACTGTGAGTATGGGGTGTATAGCTGCAAAGAGGCCTCAGTCCTAGCTTGGGTGGTACAAGTGTGACTACCACAGTGTCTCCTGGATAGTCATACAGGGAGGTTTCCTTAACAATCTTTGACAGAATTTGCTCCATTCCTACATATTATATTGATGCTTCCCATCCTTAAAGAGTTAGTGATGAGTGCTGCCATCAGCATCATGCAAAGCTATTGTAACTTAGAAAGGATGATACAATTCAAGTAAAACAAAAGAGCAATGAAACTGATTGCACTAGGGGAAGTTCAAGTGCTGTCTCATTTTCCCACTGTCCTTTCAATCATAAATTTATTCAGTTTTCTCTAAACCTGGTAGATGGAGGTTCACAGCTAATTGGGCCTGAAATTACTTTTTTCTACAATTGATTGAGAGTGCAAACCTGGGAACGCAAACTTGAAAGCCAAACTGAAGGCCATTTAAAAACTTGGCCCCATGGTGTTAGCAGTTCTGTTGGCTGCCTTTCAGAGTAATTTGAAACCAATCCGCTCTCCAGTAGAAAAATGGAGCAATTTTCTACCTGGTTATCATAAACAGAACAAGTAAACAGCAGTGCCTAAGAGGAGTTAGAAAGCCTTGTATACGCAAGGTCACAGTTTGGGAGAATGGCTTAGCTCAGCTCCAACAGATTATAAGAACCAGTAGTACAAAAGCATGTAAGCTTTTGTGTACTGATACCAATGGGATGAGCAGCAGAGATGAGCAGGCTGAAGCCTCTACAGCATTAGCCACATGCATAAGTGTGTGGCACAGGGGATGCAGCTACCTTCCTTGAAACTTACTGAGAAATGTGCAACTGTTGTAATAAGTATCAGGATATTCCAAAGCTTTAGAGTGCTCATAGAGGCCCAAAATATTGTGTACATCCTTTATATCTCATTTCAGAAATTAGCATTGTTTGCTTAATCCCCACTTCTTTTAGGGCATTTGGAATCGAAATGGAACAATATAAAACAACCAGACAGAAAAAAAAGCTGTTTGAAAAATGGTCTTGTTCATACTGATCTGAGCCATCACAGCACTCAAGTATTATGATGTGCACCACAATTATTTCCTAAAACATGCTGTGTATTGTTAAACATTTATTTTCTCCCCCCACATCCCTGCCCCGAGAAAGCTGCATTTGATAGAGAGTAGAGCAAGCTGCAAACCTGTACTGCAGTTTATAAAGCACTTTCACATTCCTCAAAATGACAGGTGTTATATATGCATCACATTATCTTTTCCAACTTTGCTCCTCAAGTATTCAGACGAATAAGGTATTTATGCTTCAGACACTAAAACTGCCTCTGGTGTTTGACTCTAATGTAGGGAACCCATTACACCAAGGTGTCATTTCAGCCCATTACCTCCCAGTATGTAAAAGCAAACAAACTTTGCTAGCCAGCAGAATCGTTATTATAAACCTATGATAGAAGATACATCTATTGGCAGAAAACCTGAACAGAAACTGAAGGGAGAAATCCTGCTAGTAACACAATTATACCAGAAGAGGAGACTTTAGAAAAAAGTCTTACTATACCATTCAAAACTTAACTATATTTCTGAGGTACACCCTTTAACTAGAAATAATTGTCTCTCTCACAGTGAAATCCTTCCTACTTTTTTCAAAAGGAGTGAATTTTCTTTTGGTGGCAGAGAAATATACTGGAAGATGCAACAGAAATTTTATCTGAAGTTCAGATTATTTTTCATCATAGACACCCCAAATGTTAGCTTCACTCAGGTAAGAAAATGAAGAGCTTATTGGTTATTTTGATATTTAAACTAGGTACTGAGCAGTAGATAGCAAATTTGATATGTTACTACTGGACATATTTCACAATTGCTATATACATATATATGCATACATATAAAAAATACTTAGTGCAAAAAATATTGCCTTTACCTTCCTGGTGTGTCATAAAGCAAAAAACACACTGAAAGCAAGGTCAGTGAACAACAACAATGAGTATATTAATGTCTTCCATTATATTTAGACTTCACAAAAAGTTCACAATATGCAAAAGAAAATTAAGTTCCAGCAATAACATATAAGAATTTTTATCTAGCTGAAATTTATAGGGAAGAGAATAACTATACAAACAACACAAGCATTTACGTCTTAATATGATTTTTTTATCATGAAATGAAAAGATTATCAAAGCAATCAGACAAAGCTCTCTCAATAAAAGCATGTGGCTTATGAGGATGTTATTAGTTAATGTATTCATTTGGATGCCTTGGGTAATTTAAAAAGCATTTTGTACACTTCTGTTTATTAGAAAACGTACAGGAAAGCTAGGAACAATTTAGTCCTCAACTGCTAAAGTCATTAGCTTGGTTTGCAAAATATGTTTTTTCTGTTTTTAATGCAGGTCTCTATGCAGACATTGTGATGGCATTTTGCTGCAGGTATCACAAAGTGGGGATGCAAGGAGAGAGCAGAACTTACTATAACTGAAAGACTACAGTGTCTCCAGGAGCTGGTCACATTGAAAAGCATGTGAATCATGAAGATGATGCATGGAATTATGGGCTGCTGGGGATCTAAAGCCTGTGAAGATCTCTAAAAGAAAAACCAAAAAAACAACAAAACCCCAAACAAAAAACAACAAACTAGCTACCAAACAGCAACCAACCGAACAAAAATCTTACATTGCCCAACAATGCTGTAGTCATAATATGGGGTAACTGTGCTACCCTTTGCAGTGGGAGTTGTTTGTCCATCCATTCTGGCAGAAGAGCTCTCAAGATCTAGGTGGACACTGAAATATATAGACTGGGTGTCTCCTTACACCCTAGAGCCAAGCTGTAATGTGCATTCCCAGTCACATATCTTCTATATAGCTTTAAAGTCCTTAGAATATGTACTCAGATAAGGAAACATCAGGGGTCTTACCTTGAAAGTACTTTCCGTATGAAGTGGTTTGACTACCAAAGGCAACCTTTATATATTTAAATAAAACCATTTGATGTATAGTCACTGAGTCTTTCTTTTAAGTGATAACTGTCTCCCAGGTTCCTTTTCAGAAACTGACACACAAGTACATGTCCTGAATCCAGGACACGGGTCGATGAATGAAAATGCAACAGTTTTTAAGTAGCAGGGAAATGATTGGTACAAAATAGCAAATATACAGTAAAGACTTCTACTATAAAGCCTCCTGCACCAAAATGCTGCAGGACTATTGCTTAGGAGGACATAATTTTTTTCCCTTTCCAAGGAAGGCAGTTACCTTAAATAGGGCAACAAGAATTGATCGTAAATAAGGCAATGAGAAATTATAAACAGAAGGAAAATAAAGGTAATGTAAATATTGTAAAACAAGAGGGTTCTTAAGTATCACATTCTGCACATCAGTACCCTCTAAGCCTCAGAGTCCTATCAACCTACTGATAAAAGCAAGATTTTTGCCTTAGTTAGCACTGCAAAGAGCTCCCAGAGTGGAATGAATTCTGCTGTGTCGAATTGCAGGTTCAATATTACTGGTGGTAATGTGAAAGGCACAAAAAGCAGCTCAATTCCTAGTTCCCAAGAGCAGTTAGGAGTGCAAGAAACTACAAAAAATATAATCCTCTGGCTTGTAAACTGCACAAATTTGATAAGAAAGTCATTAATAGTGAACGAAGAGGGCCCTTTATCATGGCATTGTTATATAGTCACTTCAGAAAAAGATTTTAAGGTCCAAAAGCACTTCACATCTTCCTGAGGTAGAGAAAAAAATGCCATGTTTCAGGAAATCTAGCACAATTTCCTTTGCTCAGAAGTTTCATGATTCCCCTTCTAGTTTCCAGCAGGTATTTCTTTTTTATGGAGCACTGACACTTTTTTCCCATGTGTACATCACTTGTGCTGCTGTTTCTCTCTCCTGCTGTAGTCTGGGCTATTGTTTTCTAGTATATATCTATGATTATACATGTGAACATATATATATATATTATATATATATATGCAATTTGCATCACTTAGTTTCTTTTCAGTTTAATTTTCTGCAGTGTCTTCTTACTTCACACTTTACTTTTGTGCTTCCTCTCCTGCCTGAATGTACCTAAGTGTACAATGTGCAATGTCTTTAAAACTCAGGAATCTGAATACAATTATGAAGTATGAAAATCAGTAAGGGACATAAAGAATGAGAGAGGATCAAGGTTTATCTCAACAGCAACAATTTGTGCTATGAGGAGCACTGAATGGGTCTGGGAAACAACATAATCTCCCATGCCATAGGCAAGTTCTTCAATAATTTGAAGATCAGCTGGAAAATGTTTAGGCATCAGATGGAAAATTTCAAGTTTCAGAGCAAGCTGAGAGTTAAACAAATATGCAACTACATTCTGCTTTAAACTCCATTACACAGGGAACTGCTGAAATCCATTGCTACCTAACTGGCATTTTAGGGAATTAGGACAGTCTTTCATCACCTTGAGACAGCTGCAGATTCTTGTATCTTTTAAGGAAGAAAGGATCCTTCCCTTTCGTCGAGAAGAATGTCATCTATTAATCATCCTACATTGTTCTGTTGTGACAAATCAGTTTATACTATTTATAAAAAATTCTGTAACTAACTCAACAAAGAAACCTGATTATTAGCTGGCTAAATAACAAATGTTCTCATCATAACATTTCTCTCTTTAAATCTGATTAACCTCCAAAAGAGGCAAAACAATGCTAATACGTGTGAAAAGGGCTGGTGAGACAGCAGCAGAAGGAGGAATGGAAGGTTCAACAAGTTCTTTGGGTTCCTAAAGCATATAATGCAGTCTGAGGTTTAACTGGACTTTAAAGAAAGATGCAAGTCCTATGAGAAAAGTACATCAAGTAATTAACAAAGATGTAATTGTCCATGGGTAAGTGGTCCAAGACTGTTACACATGGCAAAAAGCAAGACAGTTCTGACTACAGAAGTCGTGTGTTGTAGAAACTAGTCCACATGCAGCACACCAAAGTCCGAAAACTGAGATGGGGTCCCTGAGGTGACATAGTCATTCTCTGCCTGTGAAACAGTCCCAGAACCCCTTGTCAGAAGATACCATACATTCCTTGGACATCCCAGCCTGAAGAATACTGATGTGTGTGTGCCTCAGAGAAACAGGATGGCTGACCAATTCTGAGCTACATGACAGTCACCATACATGGTAGACTTCCCAAAGATGGCAGTGTCATGCAAATCCATACAGTCTGCTAAGACCAGAACTTACTTCAAGGGACTTCTACTATAAGAAATAAATTTGTTCCCCAAGTTTTATGTTTGATTTCTTTTTTCCCTTAAATTTTGGGCCTTATATACAAAATCAGATACAAAACTATAGATACAGACAGTTATTGGGATTTCCAAAACTGTCTAGATAGACATGAAAAAATGACACCTAATTTGCATGTGTCACGATGTTTGCCAACAATTTTGATTAAAGACCTTTTAAGAACTCCTTCATATCAAAATATGCTGCTAGAACTCTGAAAACCAGTCTCCAGCATCAGTGCTAACATTTATCAGTAACTTTGTGCTGTGCTGGGCACATTAGTCAGCAGTGCACTGAGCACTTCCAGGTTGATTTGACTAAGCATAATCAGCCAGATTGATCTCGTACCAGAACTGGTGCTTTTGCCACATCATCTGTCTAAAGAGGCAGAAACCACCAAACTAACTGTGATGTGGTAAACAGACATGTTTCCAAACTCTGCATTGTTTCCTTTAATATAGCAAGCAGGATGCCAAATTCAGATCTTTACAACCCTAAGTGGATTAACCTTATGAATTTATGTTGGTTGGATGACTACTGGGTTCATTAGAAACACATAGTAACACAAAAAGCTTCATAGTAGGAATCTATGTACATAGTACATAGCTGCACCCAATTCTACAGGAAATGAAAAATTGGCAATACTCTGCATCTCATATGCCAGTTAAAACATTCACACCCGATTACAGCTGTATTATTTATACAGCTATAATTATCAATTTATCTATATTTCAGTCTTAAATTCTGAATTACATTAGCATATCTCAACTCCGTGTATCTTAAAGAGAGTTTTCCATGTATAAATTCCCAGCTGCACTTCCCCAGGAGGCATATTAATTACATACATAGGAAAATATTACACAAAATTCAGCTTTAGGATCCTAAAGTCAACATTCTAATTTGTTTTCCTCCTGGCTCAATAACATGCCTTAAGATTATGATTAGCTGTTTTGCAGGTGCAGTGTTAGAGAGAAGGAGTGAACCAAAATTGCTCCACCCCTACTTGACCAGCTTGGATAACAGCTGAGCAGATGGGGCCACCATTGAGTTTCTTTCCCCTCTTTCCAGAAGCTGGTCGCCCGTGCAGAGGCTAGAATAAACCTAGCAAAAGTCAGAGGAGATGACTGTTCACCCACAATGTCATGGAATGTTGTCTTTCTCTGTCTTTGTCACATTGAAGCAGCGAGGGGAACATGCTTGTGGTTCCTAAACACTCAGTCTGTCCTTGGCTGATTTCTTTTGTCATTATAAGTGGGCATGACAGCAACAGGCAAGTGGATTATCTTTTTCCTCTACAGGGAAATGTTATTTGTGACAGCTGCATGAAAGTTAGACCCAGACATAGCATTTTTGGTGAACGCTATGGTACCCAAAAATGTGACTTCAGCTGACTTAAATAATAGAAGTAATGATTTTTTGTTAACTGCATTGTCAGTCTTGGCTAAGATTTTTTTTTTTAAACATGGTCAGATTCCCAAACCAGTGAAGAGAAGAGGCAGGATACTACTGTTACCCCAGCTGCAGGGGTAGGGACACTGTATCAGGGAATACAACACACGTTATCAGTGTCTCCTCAGGAGCAGTGGGGGATTCTCAAAAATGTTCTAAGCATTTGGCTCTCTGTACAAATGCTAGAGATTAAATGCTTCAAGCAAAAAAAGTTAAACTTTCTGTTCAATGTGAAAAATAATAATTATAATTTTTCTTCATTTGGGGAAAAAGTGCACTTTTTGTCAGACATCTCCTCTCAATTCTTCCCTTTTTCTGGCTTGTAGGAGTAGCAAAGCCAAAAAACAAGAAGCTGCATATTTGCTTTGAAAATACCTTTGACAGATAATTGGTGTGTGACTCTGCCAATGCAACAAGCAATAGCAGCACACTGAAGCTTATCAGCATTTGAAAAGGGATTTCCAAAAGTACAATGAACAGCAACCCCTCACTGGCACATCGATTCCCCTTTGCTCCTGTACCTCCTTTTGAATTTTTAATGTTCTGTACCTGAAGAAAACAAGGTTGTCATTTTCCAGAATGCAAGAAGTCCCTTAAGTCCCAAGAACTCCAGTTTAATCCCTTGCTTATTATTTATTCAGAGCAGTAAGTGCTCAGTTAAAATTTTAAACAGACCACAAGATAGACATTTGTAGTGTTATTATTTCATTATTAAGTATTTTTCGTTGGAGAAGGCCTTTTTGATTAATTTAATATACAAAGCTAAAATATTTGCACATCTGAATCCCTTTCTTTTGCTGCTATTAGAAAAAGAAAGAAATTGAAAGGAAGAAAGAAAACCACACACTGATTTTCAAAAACATCTTTGACCATAGGTCAACTAGACAGTGTATCTGCATCATATTTACTTTTCACAGAAACCTCTGTCTCATTACTAGTCTTTAAATTTACAAAGAGTGAAGGCTAGCTGTGAGCCTGAGCTGCAAAACCACACTAGCACTAGTGCCTTCATCTTCAAAGTTTTGTTATTTTCAACGAGCTTTTTGGCAAACCCACTAAAGTTGCTATCATGTGTGTGCTGCTGCTTTCCCTCTGTCCCCAGAAGCTAGGCTTGGTTGGAAAAGGTGCTATATAAAAGCCACGCAATGAATCAAGGTCTGAAACAGGGTAGAGACGGGCCAGGGTTGGGGGCGGGGAGGGTTTGTGGTGTGGTGTGTTAGAGAGAGTATTTATTTCCTTATCTTAACAAATTCCAGTATTAGATGAATCCAACTTTCTGTTTCTATATCTTTGTAACATGGTTAAGAGGAGAAGAGGAAAAAAGCATTGCAGAAGACACCTAATCTGACAGACATGCATTTTAACTGACTTTGCCTCCAGATTTTTCTCACTCACACTCCACTTTCTATTCCTACTGCTGTCACCATGTATTTGTTGTCATTCAGATGTCTAATGTGGGAGCCATCCAGATGTACTTCTCTTCCCTGTACTTATTTAATCATTCCAGTCTCATCAGTGTTACAGACTTTGTATGTGTATGCTCTGATGATGAAAGTCACATATACACCTTTGTAAATCTGCAAAAATCACAGTCTAATGAAGCATTCAGAAAAAAAATAGCGTTTACTGACAGAGAACTCTAAAGCAGCAAAGCTGTATTTCACTCATCTCTAGGTTATCAAGAAGCCTACGCAACTTCTTTCTGGAACCAAAACTCAGCAACAAAAACAACAAGATCTTAAATCTTAAAAACAGAGAGACAGAGAATATTTTAAAAACATAAGGCTGGTAATGTGCATGTGTGAGATTGCCTTAAGAAAGACCTATCTGAAGGTAGTTGATTATTAGAATTGAATTTCTATTTTAAAACTCTCAAGTAGCTTTTTTCCCCTATCAGATTTTATAAATAGTTTTATTTTTTATGATTGATAAATAGAAAAATATTGTAACTACAATAAGTCTTTTTTATGGTCAGTTTAAGATTTTATAGTTTGAATTCACTGGGCAGACAAGTGATTAAAATTATACTATACAAAAGATCCATCATGCAACAATAATTTGGACATGTTTGCAGAAGAAATTAGTATATCAAAGGCACAGCTAATGCTTTCAATAGGATCAGAATCACCCTCTAAGGACTGTAGTTGCAGAAGCAATGATGGGTTTTGTGTAGTTACACCATAACAAAGTCTGTTTAATCACCTACCTGATATTTTCATTTGCACATGGGAATCCAACAGTGATATTCAGCGGGAAACAATCACTAAAGGAATCCCTACTGCCAAGAATTAATATGATCTTTTTCTTTGCAGACATGCACTTTTGCTTTTTCCTTAGTGGTTTTGAGAGTTGAATCAGGACTATCTTATTCATGTGGAGTAATACTTCACTCTTCGCGCAGACCCTCAGAATTCAGTAGAACTGCTTTGAAAGTAAATCACTCTACTACATTTGATGTATGGCATTCCTATCACATCTGGAATTTCAAAGCTGGTGCAATAATTTGGTAAATATTTTAAGAAAAAGCCTTTCCCTATGTCTTAGAGAAAGAACATGTGGTTTGCATTTAGCCCAGCATCCTATGGCATTAAGCACACAAGCAGACCTCTGCACCAGTGTAAGTCCAAAGAAATGCTGTGGTTTTCCAATGACCAATATCAACTGTGCCAGATAAAGATAAGCAGGGAAACTCTTAAGTTCACTTTGTAATGTTCTTGTCTTCCAGTAACATCCCAAAAGAATTGATTTTTGCATTCTGAACAAAAAGAATGATTAATGAAATTGCAAGAGGACAAATGCATACAATGCGTCCCTCACTTGAGGTTATGTCACAGAAAGATTTGTCTGAACAAAGAATTATGAAACGTTTACACTTTCTCTACAAACCTTTTTGTTTTCTTAAGGTCCATTTTATCTCATTATCAAAAAAACATGACCATAAACTTGTGGTTTGATACAGATGCTGTGAAAATGTTTTCTTTCATTCCACATATATACAAACACACACACACAGAGTAGATTACAAAGGCATTTTCAGTGCTGTAATGCATTTTAGAATTGTGAAATAGAAAAGCTTTCTTTTTTACCCAATTAATAAGACCTTATTTACAAGATCTGCAGCTTTCTTCCACGCAGTGACAGTGTACAGACAGTGCCATACACAGTGGTGAATAGTAGTCTGCTATTTTAGATTCATTTCATTATTATAATAGAGTATTATGCTTTTATATGTCATCTTGCAGGCAATTAATATTTTTATCAGCCATGCATGATGCTTATTTCTTTTTCTTATCATTAAAATAGCATTTAATTAACTCATTTTTGTTGAAATTTGACTTTACTGCACATTAGCCACTGTTATTGCTGTAAACATGTAAATCATTGTGAAAGCAATAATTTTTGTAATGGAGTGTACTCCTCACTTTATGTTCCAGAATGCCTGCTGATTTTGTCTTTGAGTTGAATGTGAAAAGTTTCCTTAATAGCCCCAAATGTAGTTTAAGGGATCTGAATCCTTAATGAAACATAACTGGTGAATGGTCAGTTTTCCCACAATCTGGTTTTTTGAGTAACATGATGTAAAAATAAAATAAAAAAAAAAGCTGAATCTGGCTTTTTCCAGTCATTGGTATGTACCTGATTAGTACAGCCCATTCCACACGCCTCTGCACCTCCTGGGTCCAGTGAGACCCAAGGAGTCCAGAGGGGTGTGGGAGAGTGAACAGGATCAATTTCTAATTTATCCAGAGGAAAGGTGGGACAGGACTTTTGGAGGCCACATTGCCACACAGCAAAATTTTCTAAAAGCCTTTGCAAAACTCTCCTTCCTGAAATTTTAAATGCTGTTCTACCTGTACCTCTGCAATAGCTATTTTTGTCTTCTTTACAGGGGACATCTAATTAAACTGACCATGATGGGAACAGCATATCAGTAACTCCAGCAGTATAAATGCAGAGGTATAAATGCTCAGTTAGCAAAATCACATACTCACAACTGCCTTTTATAAATTCAATGTCTATTATCATTATTAGTGTATGAATTGAACCTGGTAACAGCAGATATAGATTGGCTGAATAAAGTTAAACTTCAATAATAAGGAAAAGTGTAACTTACTTCCTTATTTTCAAGGAGCTTTTCTTCATATTCCCTGTAGGAATTTTTGTTTTGTCTCTCACATACACAAGACTGGAATTGTTTGCTAAAAGAAACTCTTTTTCCATTAATATTTTATTGAAAATTCTTATTTTTAGGGTTTTTTTCCAGCAATATCTACCTGTGCATTCTCAATTTTGCCAGTTATCTTTTTTTCCACTTGGCAGGCAAACTCTCATTGATGTTCTACTGAGAATATACCTTTTGAGTGGGTGGGCTTACTTAATTACCTTGACTAAGTTATTTCTTCCATTTCATCAGATGTCAATGCAATTTATGTGTGCTTTAAATTAATAATAAAATTCTCATAATAAAACATAAATAGTAATGTCTATAGCTTTTCTTTCCTTTGGAAAATAATTATTCTGTTCAAGGTATCTAATGTATCCAAATCACAGACCCCTCTAACTATCCAACAAAAAAATCTGTAGATCAACCCATAGCATTCCTCACAGGTCCTCTGTATGCAAACCTTAAATCTGCCTGCATGCCAAAGCTCAGAATATAATATCTTCTGTCTCATTTTATAGTTAAAGGAGAATGACAGTCGCTTACAGAAGGATGAAGGGCAGGCTGAATCCCCTGCTGGGTTTGACCATATGTCTCCATTAACTATAGAGACACTGGGGGCATAGGTTACACAACCACAGGCTTGTAAAGGGCTTCAGAGACTATTTAGCTCACATAATTATGCTCTTAGCTGAAATATTTTGGAGAATAAAATAAAGCTATGGACCATCTTGTATTTTTTAATTTACAGGGAAAAAAACCACAATTCAAATTTTTGACAGCTATTCATATTTTGATTTTTTTCCAAGTTTAGTCATGTGTAATAGGATGGATTTGTTTGGGTTTTCTGTTATGTTACAAATACTTCACTTACCTTCTTTTGATATTTTAAAGACCACAGGCTGATTGATCTACACAGCTTCTTGTCCTAATGCACAAACAACTGTACCAGTGCCAGTGCTGATAGATGTTTGTCTAAGATTTTATACAAGTCCTCCAGGCATGGTGAGCCCTTATTGTCACCAGGGACTATAATCCATTGGCTTATTCTTCCAAATGCTGAGAGTTTTTTGTTCCTGAACCCTAACCTGAATCCTGCTTGCTGAAATATAGTTGTCTTCTATTTATCTGTCAGTTTATTTATTTTTTATTTAGGTGCCGTGGTTTAACGCCAGCCATCAGCCAAGAACCATGCAGCCACTCACTCACTCCCCCACCAATGGGATGGGGGAGCGAAACCGAAGGGTAAAAGCTACAAAAACTAATGGGTTGAGATAAAGACAGTTTAATAGAGAAAGCAAAAGCTGCACACACAAGCAAAGCAAAACAAGGAATTAATTCACTGCTTCCCACAGACAGGATATGTTTAGCCATCTCCAGGAGAGCAGGGCACATCATGCGTAACGGTTCCTTGGGAAGACAAACGCCATCACTCCAGATGTCCCCCCTTCCTCCTTCCTCCCACCTTATATACTGAGCATGATGTCATATGCTATGGAATATCCCTTTGGTCAGTTTGAGTCACCTGTCCCAGCTGTGTCTCCTCCCAGTCTCCCATGCACCCCCAACTTCCTTGCCAGCATGGCGGTATGGGAAGCAGCAAAGGCCTTGACTCTGTATAAACTCTGCTCAGCAATAACAAAAAACATCTCTGCATTATCAACTCTGTGTTCTGCACAAAACCCAAACATAGCCCCATACTAGCCTCTGTGAAGAAAGCTAACTCTACTTCAGCTCAAACCAGCACATTAGGGCCTGTCTTAATAGAGCTGATATACAAATTTTCTAAGTAGTTCTACTCCCATTCTCCATTCAAGGAGATGATATTTTCCCTGCTCTCGCTTTTAACTAATGTCATGAGCCATTTGACTATAGTTGATCTTTTTGGTAGAAAATTATGGGAAAACATTTAAATGTTTAGCTTTTCAGCATCTCACAGTAGGAACATAAGGAACAACATACCAGGCAGACCATAACAGTTGTGTGACTGTAAGTGGCCAACAGCAGCTGCTTAGGAAAAATGATAAAGCAAGCAGAAATCATATTTGTCTTAGTACCACTCTCTCTGCCTTCAGAAAACTACTCAAACATGCAGAGTCAAAAACTATATCTCTGCCTTTTTGTTTAATGACATTTTCTGGATTATATTTCAAGCCGTGATCCTAAGACAATAAGTCTCAGAATTTATGTACACAGTGTAAGAAAAATATTTCTTTTCCATCTAACCATATTTATGCCCCAGTTGGTGTATTACAGAAAAAGTAATTTTAAATTTACCTACCTAGTACATTGATAGCTTCATATATTTGTACCACCCAGCCCTCCTTCATCTCTCTGTTTCTCCCCCCAGAGAAGGGGTGGTGGGTGAGCCAGGCTGCAGGAATGTAACCCCCAGCAAAAGTCACCAGAGGAAGGTCACTGGCCATGGCCCAACAGTGCCTAGCACAGAGCCCCAGTGGGGTCTCTCACAGTCCTGTCTCAAGACACAGCTGTTTTCAGAAAGAGAAATGCAGCAAATACACTTGGCCTATTTATTGGAGCAAGGATTTTATTGAGTCAGTAGACCATTAAAAATCAATGTGTTTTTTTAAGAGTATCAAACACTTTTCCGTAAATGTTTCACCAGTTTCAAGGCTTCTGTGAATATAAGATGTGATCCTTATTTCTGATTTCTAATTTCTTCTTACAAAAATATGTGCAGATTTCATAAAACTGGCAATGTAATCGCTTAAATAAAATTAACTAGTTTTCAAGATTCCCACTGCAGCACAATGACCAAAATAACATGATTGTTTTTATGAGGTAATAAGAAATAGCTAAATCTTCATCAGTGCCATATATTCTCAGCTAGTGGTTCCTTAGCAGCTAAAATAATATTCCCTGCAGAGAAAGACAAAATTTGAAAACTATATGTCTAGCTGGTATTTGCCTGAGGTGCAAAACACAAATCAAATTTTCCAGGACTTTGACATTTTTATGTGTTTATGCTATTTTGAGCCAACAGCTTAACCCAGGTCTAGCTGTATTTCACAATACATTTTATGCATAATGCAATATGTGTAAACTTGTTTGAAAAGGGAATACTGCCCAGTGTTAGCACAGAGAATTGGCATCTCCTGGCAATTTACTGGGATAATGTACCATTAGGGGCTACATTTTCAGTGACCAAACATAGATATAATTACATATCAATGCTTTATGATGATTATGACTAGCAACTGATGAAGAAAACTCTTAGTACAGGTGTACTATCTTACGATTTTTCAACAATTAAAAATCACACCATATAAATGTGGTACATGATATAATGTTACTTTCTTTTTCTTAATCAAAGTCTTCTTTCTCCATGTGCTGCAGGGCAGAGCTTTAAGGAAAATATTTTGCCCAGCTTCTAGTACAAAAATCTTTCTCTCTCTACTGAAGAATGAGTTGGTGAAATTACAGACACATCAAGATGGGGGAAAAAGGTCTGAGATGTAGCAATCAGTTCCTTGGGTTCCATACTTCCTGGTATTTCTAGGCACTTGCAATTGCATCAGGACTTGAGGGATCAGGCAACAAAATCAGAAAGCCACACTCTGACTTCCTGATGGATTCACACGTTTGTCCCTCCTCAAGCAGATACAGAAGGGCTAATTCCCAAGTACATCTCTGTGCATCCTGTGTGCAATATGATTTTCAAAATCTTTCTATAAAATCTGTACAAAATGTTTGCAAATTTTGTCGACATTCTAGAAGACAAATATTAAATTGAAACTTATTATGACTAATAAAAGATTTCTACCAGCAAGAATTGCTTCAAAAGCAAAAATTATTTAAATTTCATTTCTATCAAGTTATTTTAGGCTGTTTCACCTTCATATTTCTTTGAGCTTTGCACACTGAAAATCATATTATATGGCCATTTTCTTTCGAAGTATCCCTATGAGTCAGTGTCATTTCCTTCAGACTGTGTGCATCTTTAGAGATTTTCTTTTTAATCTTGAAATAGTCATAATATTTGCTCTTTTGCCAACAGTAATAAACCTCCCACCATTCAGTTTTACTACTGTGAATGCATATCATGCTTTCTGTTTGAACACTCCATGAACACACTTGATCACTAACAATAAATGAGACAAACTGAGATATTCCTTTCCTTGCTCTTTTTGTACTACCAAAGTTTCTAGATGAACTGATAGCAGTTTTCTCATCATTGTGAATCAGCTTTAATATGTTATGCTGTGATTTAATTGTTTGACAGTATGACTCATTTGAAATGGGATCTCTTCTTGTAGTCAGTTTATTAATGTGAAGATGTGTTTGGTTCTGAAAAGGCTGCTAACAGCTTTCTTGTCTTTACGTGCTTCCAGATTGGTATGGCAATTTTTTTTTTCACTCTGCATATTTAACTTCCACTAAAATTAATTGAAAAGCTACATAGTGAGCAAAAATATAAACATAAAAGCACATATTCAAAACTAGATAAAGCCAGCTAAATGAGAATATTAAGGAATAAGTCATAACATCCCAAGAAGTGACAAGCAATTTATGTAAAAATTCTGAGACATTTCTCTCCTCTTCCTTCCCCAGGTCTACAATAACTAGTGGCTACTGTCTACAATACATTGAGATATGTAATCCTCAACTTTGGCATACTGAAGACTTGAGTACAGCAGTCAACGAAGGTCGTCTCCCAGGGTCTAAAAGCAGGTTGCTACCGAAGGAGCCAAAAGGCAGCCTCTTACTTCACATCCACTGGGATTATCTTGGATAAAAAAATTGACCTTGATCTACTACTCTAAAATGATAAAGAATGCCAGTTTCCCACAACAAATATTTTTCTATAGTGAGTAAATCTTGATCGACAGCTATGTTTAGATCAGCATGACTTTTTGGCTTTTTTCAGCATCAGGGATAAAAACAAGCAGGTTATTATGACAGACTACAAATTGACTAGGGGGAAAGAGGGTAAATCCTGCAACTGCATATAACATACAGCATAAAATGTGGGATAAGTCCGTTAAGGATCTACATCACGTTCAGTAGAAGTCAGAAGCTTGAAGGAGTGAGGGAGGAGAAGACACTGTACCTGAGCTGAGCATGAGGTCAGCTGACAAGGCTACAGGTGACTTCAGCCCATTCCAGGTGCAGTGAAGGTGCTGCCAGTTTAATTAGTTTTGGATCCATAATCTAATCATATGCATCTGCTTTCTGGCTCATATCTTGTGTTATAAGAAGTTTTAAGACTGCATTCAGATTCATGTCAGAAATCACACTTCGTGCAAAATAGACATGAGCAAAAAGCACAGAGCAACATTCACTTCTGATGTAATTCTGTTTCTTTAATGAAGAGATTTACTTACCTCATAGGGTAAGGTTCTGATCTAAGACACATTCATTTAGCCGTCAACAGGAAAATTATCTGGGTACACTTCATTCTGATGTTCAGATTAAAAGATTCTATGCTGACGTATCAGAGCAGTTAAAGTAGGTGATTTTCTCCCCAATATGTATAAATTGGACTGTGATAGGTATAAATTGAAAGGAATGTTTCACACAAGTCTTGCAGATATGTATTGCAATGAGACAAACGTTGAACTTGGGTTTAAAATCCCCACTATTTCCTTTTCAAGATTCACTGCAGCTATTGGTTCCACATTACATCTCAAAAATAGGTATTTCAGACTCTTCCATTTTCAGGTAATATACAGGCTTGCCTCAGATGGATGTAGGTATTATCAGCTCTAACAGGTGTTTCAGTAAAAGGACATACCTAAACATTTTAAATGCAATTAATATCTCTATGGTGTTATCTCTGGTAGGGCCTTTTCACTTTGCAAGATATTCACTGATTCAGTTAGGAATATATATTTTATATTTTACCTAAATATTAAATCTTCCCTATGCATTTTGCAGCAATATTTTGTATTACATCTACAGTGCAGTTTAAAAACTTATAAAAATGAATATAATTTTCTAATTATTTACATGTACATTTTTCAGAGAATTATAACAGTTGAGTTTTCCATTACATGTCTGCCTATGCTTATATATCAGGATTCTCTGGCTTACATGTTTTCATAACCTCTCAATGATAATGGATAACAAGGATAATCCAAAAATATATTTGCAGGCCAAATAATTGCACATCTTCTGTTTTGTTTCAAATGTGTTAATTAGTAATGGCCATGTGCAATATTTCCATTTGGATTATAATAGCTTCTCTAACTCCTGCAATTACTATTCAGTAAGTATTAATGTGGCCATATCCTTTCATTTAAGCATCAGAATTTCATAATAAGTCTAGGAATTAAAAAAAGTACCATAACTCTGCTTCACTAACTTTTTCACTAACTTGTAGGTAGTTGGATATACACACCTAAAAAAGTCCTCAAGGATGTTGAGTGCTTCCTGAGGAGCAGATGGCTTTGTGGCTAGAGCTGCAAGTGAGCTCCTAGTTATCGTTTAGTGGTACCTTACCACAGGTGGTTTTTTGGGTGAGGCTTTGGGAGCAAGAACTGTGCCAGACAAGAAAGATTAATTTCAGAAGAAATGTGGGACGTGGCAGCAATTATAACCTGTAACATGCATCATGAATCTCTATGAGACTGAAGAGCTTATCTGTCAAATTTCAGTTGCCAAACCCTGTCAACAGATCACAGGTAATACAGAATCATGGAGACTGGCAGCACATCCTATCAGTTTCAACTATGATGGGAAAGAGGCAAGAAAACCAACTTTCCAGTAGTTTAGTCCTTTGGAGAAAAGTAAGTAGATAGGAGAAGAAGCTTAGAAAAATGTTTATATACATCTTTTAAATAACTAGGCCATTGAAACTCCAATAACTGTTTGTTCCTACTTCGATTCTGTAAGTGGGTTCCTGAAAAATTTCCAAACAATTGTCCCATTGACAGAAAAAAGGCAATGGGTATGTGTACATGTATGTTTTCTTTATGTTAAAGGAGAATATAGTCCTATTCTCTGAATTCAAATTTTGTGTTCTATGGCACAACCTTTTCAATGTGCTTCCTTCTGATTTGATAACCAGTCCATTAATCCTCATTCAAGCTGTAATTGATAGGTAGATGACAGTAAATGTCTATCCAGTGAAAAGCCATGATAGAAGAGAAAATGGCATACCAAGTTGGCACATACTGTACATAACATATTGGGTACTTAAAATCTGGTCATTCATTTCTATCACAATTTGTAGTAGGGACTCAAACTGACATGACATGAATCTGTTCTCTTGACAAATCTTTTTTTCATGGCAAAGAGCATAATGAAAATTGAAAAAGGTATTGCACTAGCTTAAATCAAACCCATGGCAGAATAATGTACTTAAACCTGTGGCCTTCTGAAATGCAGCAGGAAATGTAATTTAAACTGCAATCAATTCCCCAGTTAAGACTTATATATATATATATATGTGGGAAATATATATGTTTCTCATATACCAGAAGCCTGATTATGCAACCACAGAACCACATAATCATATCAAATTCAGCTGCAAGAAGCCTTCTGTCACATATTTTATCATGAAATTCCCTTCAGTTTTGTTCCTGGCATAAAACTGATGTTCTCCAAATTAATATACTGTTAGCATATTTTAAGAAACACCATATTTGCATAAACTGTACATGGGGATTCAATAACTTAGTTTAGGTTAAGACAATCATTGCTTTGACTGATTAGGTTCCATAATTAGGAAAGGACAAAGCAGATTGCTCTGTTGCACGGATTTATTCTTCTTTTTAATACTCCTTATGAGCAGATGAAGAAATACTTTCAGATGAGTATTTTAGTGTTTGTACATCATACTCAGTAAATAAAGTAGCCCATATCAAAAAGGTTTTGCACAGTGGTCATGAAATTTTGTTACAGGTGATATTTTCCTGTTGTCCAGTTCAAATCAGTCAGTCTCAAATCCCATGAAAACAATCTGAAAATGTTTCATGACTCCCTACACATCACAAAAGTGTGCAAGAGTCCCAAAACTCCAGTGCTATTCCCGCTGTTCTAGGAATTTGGAGCATGAAACAGTATGGTTAAAGCTGATGATTAGGTATAACCATTGTCTCATTATTGCATAAGATCTTCAAATAAAAACATCACCTGCCATTGGTCTAAGGGACAGCACATCAAGCACTGCAGAATAAACACAAAATAACAAAGCTGAGGCAGATGCATGGAGAAGTGACATTTGAGACATCATAGAATATAAAGCTATTTGCATTCATGAAGTGACATATGCATTGCATTCTGGTATTAATCTGAATCCTTCAATCATTGAAAAATATATTCCCAAATCACTTCTGGGAAGATCTGAAGAATCCCTTTTCCACTTCCAAATTTCTGTTTGATTTTATGAGCACTCTGTTTCTTTCTGTCTTATAATATTCTTTTGTTATATACTAGCTTTTTCTTTTACTTTTTTTTGTACTTATTAAAGTGGACCTTGCTCTGTAAATCCTTGTCCTCTTTCTTATTATCTTACACTCATTAGCTCATAGGGTACAACTAAACAGCCATAGCTGTACAGCTTAAGTGACTCACTAGTGTGACTGGCCAGCAGCTAGGTGCAAGACTAATAAACTGTCTGTAGTCCATAAAAGGATTAACAAACACCTACAGATTACAGCTGTGGTCTTGTACAATGAAGATACATCGACCCAAAAATGTTCAAACACAGCCTAAATTTGTATAGCAGGAAGTGAAAAAAACGTGCTGCTAATGACAAGAATCTGAGAACCTGCTTAAAATATGGATAAAGCAATTAACTGAAAATGAATGACAAACACAGAATATTCAATTAGAAGACGAAGATGAAAACCAAAATATATTGCAGACTAATAGCTTTGGACCCTGATTATTGAATTGTTGGACTCCACCAAGTGTTGCCAGATCATGAATATAAAGCATCAGGTTTGCTGCTTTCCATATTTAAATGTGACTGATAAATACAGCATCAGGTCAAGATGTGTGGAAAAGTTGAGCAAGTTTTGCCCTGGCAAGAGGTGAGACTCAAAACATGTCCTTGTGCACTCATCTATGAACAGTGAGTAGCTATACCCTCAAATAAGGGTCAAAGTGCTAATAGAGCCAATATTCCCCAGTAGTTTGTGCAAGAGGCAGATGCCAGAAGGAACAGCCAACAGTCAGAACTGTAAAAACTTTGCTTCGTGGTTTGAATCATCTGTGGCCAGACTGCAGGTTATTAGAAATTAATTCACTCACATGAAGGTAATCTTATTGTTTGATGTGATTAACGACATTTGGAGAACATAGCAGAAGACAGTGAGGTGTATAATCAAGTAGGTAAAAGCCATATGGGATAGAGCAACTGAGAAGAAACAATCTTAGTTGTGACTGAAAGGAAACTAAGAACACCACAATTAGGGCTGCTTAAATCATACATATGAGATCTTACCAAAAAATGTGCCATAAAACATTCATTTGAAATATGACAGCTACAAAGATCTCTAAAAGAGATATTAGCGGACGTCATAGGTCAAAGATTTGTGTTGTTCCTTCATTAATCCATAATGACTGACAATGCCCTCTGTGAACTTTAATTGCTCAAACAATTTCAATGACCATTAGTACTCCAGGGATACATTCAAGCACAGTTTGTTTCTGACTGTAATCTAGGAGCCTTTAAATTTGGCTTGCAAATTGAAAACTCCTGGGTTTAATCATCTGAACTAATGGAGAGCTGAAAAAAGACAAGATTTCACATCAACATCTACTTGCAGGTCCTAACATCACTACCTCTGCAACTATAAATCTGTGAAAATTAAACATGTCAGGATTTAGGTACCAAAGACTGCACCTCCATACCAACATCTCACGTGGGTTTGTGTGTGGCCAGGTTCTGGTAGTGGAGGTGGGGCTACTGGGGTGGCTTCTGTGTGAAGCTCTTAGAGGTTTCTCCCATGTCCAACAGAGCCAATGACAGCCAGCTTCAAAATGGACCCACTGCTGGCCAAGGCTAAGTCAATCAGAGCTGGTATGTGATAACATATTTAAGAAAGAAAAAAACCCATGTTATTGTGCAGAAGTAATTGCATCAGAGAAGAGAGAGCAACTATGCAGACACCAAGGTAAGGGAAGAAGGAAAGGGAAGAGATGCTCCAGATGCTGGAGCTGAGATTCCCCAGCAGCCCTTGGAGAAAACCATGATGAAGTAGGCTGTACCCCTGCAGCCCAGGGTGGTCCATAGGAGTGCAGAGATCCACCTGCAGCCCATGGAGGAGCTGCTTGCCAGAGCAGGTGGATGCTCATCCCAACTCATGAGCCTTTCATTATATTTTCTCTCCTCTGTCCAGCTGAGGAGGAGAGTGATAGAGAGGCTTTGGTGGGTACCCAGCACTCAGCCAGGGTCAGCCTGCCTCAACAAGATACTATGCAGACAACTCATATTTCTTGCATTCAAGAGCTGTGTAACTTTCAGAATCAACTACACCTTGAAAAAAAGAATTGTAAATAGTAGAACAGTGGAAAACATTTTTTCCTCTGCTAAAAGCATTACAAAACAACAACAACTACTCAACCCTTGGGCACATGCAAGGATTTTATAAGATGTAGACGATATGGATTAATCATTAAAATCCAACACTGATAGCCTGAAGCATGTTGAACAGGTGATTTCACACAGAAGGTATCATAAAATCGTTTAGGTTGGAAAAGCTCTTGAAGACCATAAAGTCCAACCTTTGACAGAATACCACCACGTCAACTAAACCATAGCACTAAGTTCCATATTGTCATTTCTTGAACACTTCCAGAGATGCTGATTCCACCTCTTCCCTGGGCAGACCATTCCAATGCTTAACCACTCGTTCAGTGAAGAAATTCTCTCTGATGTCCAATCTGAACTTCCCCTGGCACAGCTTGAGGCTATGTCCTCTTGCCCTGTCTTTATCTGCCTGGGGAGGTTATAGTAAGATGGGCCACCTCCTGTCTTGCTACAACCTCCTTTCAGGTAGTTGTAGAGAGTGATAAGGTCACCTCTGAGCTTCCTCATCTCCAGACTAAGCAATCCCAGCTCCCTCAGCTGTTCCTCATAAGACTTACCCTCTAGATCATTTAGCAGCTTTGTTGCCCTTCTCTGGACATGCTCCAGCACCTCAATGTCTTTCTTGATGTGAGAGGCCAGAACTGGACACAGTACTTAAGGTGCAGCCTCACCAGTGCTGAGTATAGAGGGACAATCCCTTCTCTAGTCATGCTGGCCACATCAATTCTGATGCAGGCCAGGTGTCATCGGCCTTCTTGGACACCTGGTCATACTGTTGGCTCATGTTCAGCTGGCTGTCAACCAGCACTCCCAGGTCCCTTTCTGCTGGGCAGCTTTCCAGCCACTCTTCAACAAGCCTGTAGCAGTGCATGGGGTTGTTGTGATCAAAGTGCAGGACTCAGCACTTCACCTTATTGAGCCTCATACTGTTGGTCTTGGCCCATCAATCCAGCCTGTCCAGATCCTTCTGCAGAGCCTTCCTACCCTCCAGCAGATCAAGACTCCCACCCAACTTGGTATGGTCTGCAAAGAAGTGTATTCAGATAGAATACAACATTTTTAGAAAGAGGTCTAGGAACAAGATTAGTACCAAGAAAAAGTCATCAGCATACACTGGTGCAGCCCTCTTGAGCAAGAGATCTCCTGAAATAGAGAAGCCAGGGACACCAGCCTCTGATTGCAGTCAGGCCAAGACAGCTCTCCTGAAAAGCTGACAAGTTACCCAGAGCTACGCTAGTGCAAGAAAATTCAGAATCTAGCTCACAGTGTTCATCCACATAGCTTGAGGGAAACCAACTGAACTACCTTGATTCTGTTTCTGAAATGTCTTTAATGGAAGATCAGGCATTTTGCCAATAGCTGAGCCACTGATAAGAAATGCTGCTTTAACTGAAACTGTGTTATAACTTAAGAGAGCTTTTCCTTTAGGATTACTCAGCAAGCAACCTGATATGATTTTCCCCCCAGATATTACAGGCTTCATCACAAAAATGAAATTGTGCTTTCTACCTTAACACTCAAGACAGCAGTGACAGCTAGGCAGGGCTAGGAGAAAGTTGGTCTGCAACTACTATCTACATTTCTTTTCTGAACTCTTGAGTACAAAATATCTCCTTCTTGAATTACTAAGTACAAAAGACCTAGCAACTTGAACAATTAACTTTGGATTTGACATAACTGTTAGTAAAGTCAGAATGATTGGTAACACAGGATTTTAATACAGTTTGGGATTTGTTTTTTTCCTGGATGACATACTTTGCTTAAGAAAGCCTGACCATATTTAGTAACTGAAAAATTATCTTTGGGAGAGTGCCATAAAGGTCTAAAACATGATGCACAAGACAGATACAGTTCTATCCATTTTGACCCAGAGGTATTGACACCCTGAGGCATGAGCCTCAGCAGAGTGAGATGTAACAACTATGCTGAAATTATACCTGTATAACTTTAGTACATTTATCTAGCTGGGATCAAATGTTACACAATTACACTTCTATTGTTAGCCACATTTACCTAGCAATTTGTACCGTAAAAGTTGACAACCAACCAACCTCATCCTCATCTGAGTTATGTATCTTTTGGACCCCCTTTTAGCAATATTTTCATCCATCAGAGAGATAATGAAGAATGAAACTGAATAACCAAGAAAAATATTTATCCAAATGAAAGACTGGCTGTACACACTCCACATTATTTCAAAGGCAATTAGTCCATTTTAAGAAAAAAAATAAGAGTCAGTTGTGATTGTTTTTCCACACCCAGATTGAATCTAACTTGCACAGGTAAGGTTTGTTGAACGTAAAATAAATTTTATCAACTTTCTTGGAAAAGAGGACTTTCTGACACATACAACTACATATGGCTGACTCCTGAAAAGAACTGTCAAATTCTTTGTTCCCCTTTTTATTTTCACACTTACTTTTGTACTTAGTGAAGATGACCTGTGGTGAAAAATTTTAAAAGTATATACCCTTTCAGAATGGAAATTGGTTCTATTTTTTTAAAGATCCAGACTTATGGAATAATTTCTGGAATCTTGGCATATGGATAAAGTAATAATAATAGGCTTATTTATTAAAAGTTTCTATTTGCTATGCTTGCAGAAAAATATTTGAAAATATCTTTTTGAAAGTCTTCTACTCCCAGGTCAAAGCCAAAGAAGATTTGACCTTCTCATTTATATTTAATGGTCTTAAGCCAAGTATTACTTGGGGTGCCATGCTTCTACTAATGAATCCATTTTTTTATGTAACCAATTAAAACCAAAAATATTCTAATGGAAATCATAGTTCTTGAGATCTGCTGCAGCTGTAATACTAGCTCTGCAAAGAGAGGTTGCTTACCTCACTTAAAGAAATGAAATGCTTTTGTATGCTATACTTTGGGAGAAAGTGACATCATATATAATGGCATTGTTTTCCATTGGAAAAAGTGTTTTCTATATAGCATTGTAGATAATATTTAGGTAGGATACATTTTATTGGAAAAGACATGTTCCTTTTTTCCATTTTTGTTTGAACATACTAAATTTTTCAGCATATTGTGTATACTGGCATATTGTAAGATACTGAAAATGAGGACAAACTCAAAATTGGCTAAGTAAATCACAGGTAACAAAGAATTGCAGAAAAATCAAATAAGAATAAAAATAAATCTCTATTTACAGATGTGATGTGATTATCTGTCTCTTTTGCATACAAAGTCAGTAACTGAATTAAAATCTAACTGTTCTTTAAAATGTTCAGAAACAAAAGCAGAAAATGAGTGAGAAAAGAGAAAGAAAACATTCATTTGGACAATAAAAAGCAAAATGACAACCAAATTCAGCAGAAATAAATGAAATCAAAACAGACAACCACATGTAAAATACAAATAGATGAAACTATAATTTTGTACATTATCCACAAACTATCTAATGAAAGGATTGTAAGGGAACATGCTCAGGTTCAATGTCTTTTTTAGAAGATGTTATGGTAAACAGTTTGCTAATCTCTGGTTTCTGGCACAGGCAACATGGCAACATTAGAGGATCTACACACAAAACTAATGATAATCAAGCTTGACATGTTTGATCAGAGCACATATAAAAATGATACTTACCCAAGGCCTGAAACAGAAACTGATTATTGATAGAGTTGCACTTTTGCAAGGAAATATCCTGAAATGATAAAGCAGGAATTATCAGTGACTAATATATTTCAGAGAACATATACTTCTCTGCACTGCAGATTTCATTTGGCCTGTGATAAGTGGTTTTTCAAGCACCTGTAAATCAGCTCTGCATTTTTCCATTTCAAAGCTCTCTATCTCTTTCAGATTTGTTTGAAAGATGCTTTGACAAGGAAAACTATTACTCTTTATAACCCATTGAAATGCCATATATGATTTAAAGTGAAGTCTAAAGTGGCCCCAAGTAAAGTAAAATCTTGCTGTTTGACATGTGGATTCTGAAATTAACTCAATGCCAAGGGAAGACTAAATACCTATATTTTCATTATTTCACTTTATCCATTCATCACAAAACTTCAGGACCTATTAAATTATACCAATGTGTGAACTAAGAAGCAGCTAAAAACTGATTGTTTGTACAGAGATTGAGGCGCATGATATGCTCTGATATTTCTGCATTTATTATTTTCATTAGATTAACTGCGTAAGAAGGTTAGGTTTAGAGATCCCTTAAGACTTCATCAGGAAAATTAGTAGCTACTTTTATGTAGCCTCTTTGCAAAGCAAATGTGTAAAAATAATCTTCATATCTAGCAAAGTAGGTTTCTCTTATCAATAGTCCCACCACATCACAGAAAGACAAGGAAAACTTGTCTTCTGTGTAAATACTTTTAGAAGAGAACACTAATTAATGAGAGCCAGAGGAAGATATTGAAAATTTTCTTGTATGCTGAGACACGCTGAAAGGTAGGAATATAATGAGATAAGAGTTTCTTATACTAAGAAAAGAAGAGAAAATGTTAGAGTAGCTCAGATAATCTCCAGTTGTGTTTTAAATATAGTAGAAGAATTCGGGGCAAACGGAGATTCAGCACTGAATAAAGAAATGTTAGAGGTAACAAGGGATAAAAAATACACTAATGATAGGCAAGAGAGCTGAAAAAGGTATTGTAACTAATCTGGCTCAGGAATATATCATAGTTTTGAAAGAAATGTGAATTTTTTGTATCCAATGCAAGAAGAACATCAAAATAGAAAGGTTACTGCAGCCCAACAGAAAGCTAACTACACAGAGACAGCACAAACACTGGAATGGAGGTATATAGTTTAGGAAGGATAGATACAGGAACCACTGAATGGAGTGTTTCAACTGAAAAGAAATAGAACTAGCATGCAACAAGCTGAATTGATTTGTTTTAAAGTAACTTTATGAGGAATAATAAGAGACAGTCCATCACAGCAGTGCTAGAGTTCTCCTACAGTCATCCAGAAGCAGATATTATTGTAACAGTATTAGAGAAAGCTATATTGCTAGGAACTGTATGGTTATGGAAGACATCAGCCATACAGGTATATACTGGAGAAACATCTTTATCCTTAGTTCATGCTTTCAACTTGGGGCCAAAACAATATGATCACAGATCTGAACTGTAAAACAGATCCGATCCCCTGTGACCTTCCCATTTCAACTGACCACCAGGCTGAGGATCACTTCACATATTTCACAATGAAAGCCTGAGGAGAGACAAATGAATTGTCTCCTTAACTCTAACTAGGTAAGCACCAGACAGGATGAAGAATTATTTCACCTAAGAACACAAACAGGTAAAGGTATTATTTAATAACTGTGGGCTGGAAATTAACCATCAGGGAAGGTGAGAACAAGAGATGCTCTGGAGCAGTTTTCTGGCTGTAGCTGATTTTTTTTCCCAACTATGTACTTTTCATAGGGGAATCAATCAGTTTATGATTGTCAGTTATGCAGTTGAATGGGACTAGATCCAGTTAGTCAGAAGGACTCTCTCTGAAGTCTGTAGGAGCCTTTTGAAACTTTGAAATAATCCTTGGAAGTATGAAGAGCAGTACATGTTTGAGAAGTAAGAGAACATTACCCTTTAGCACTCTGCCTTTTTTCACCAGACCAAATTACCAGACACTTTGATGATTCTCACTGGGTAGCATGGGAGGCACTGCAGATCTTTC
>NW_008686340.1:73345-91516 GCF_000695815.1 Acanthisitta chloris
TCAGTTAAGAAAACACTGCAAGATCACAGAATGGAAGCTTGTTCAAACTCATATATATCTCTGGCTAGTGACAGTTCTGAAAGAACACTGATTTGAGTGCCTAAAGATATCAAGTGAGTATCCAACATACATCAGACTTCAGACAAGCAAAAAAATTAATTTCATGCTACCTAACACAAACCTATCAATGACATTCTTCCTTCATCTAGAAAAAGAAAAGATCTGTGTAAATTTACCAAAGTTCTCAGCAGTTTTTACAGCCTTTCTTTACACACTGTGGATGTATGTGTACCTGCAAGAAGTGTGTCTCTACAGGTCAGACAGCTCACTGTACAAAAAAGTTAGATAGCAATACATTTTAAGACCTCCTTTATACCCAACAGTGTCTTTCTTTTTCTGTGTTGTGTGCTGGTTACTTTGAATTCAATAGGTGGTAGTATTTTATTGTGAACATATTAGATATCATTATAACTTAGCACATGAATAGTTTTATTAGCCTGTCACATCATGACAGATAGGAAAGTTTTGTCAAGGGGAGTCAAAATTTCCTACTGCAAAGTCAATGTGCACCAAATGCCTTCCAAAGGGAATGTTAACTGAACAGAACACAAACCTAAAGTAGACAAACAACACAGCTTACTGCAGTGAAATGTTTGATACAGAACAAAACACTAGCTGAAGATTAACAGCCTATTAAAAATGAAATCAAGCTATTAGAAGCCAACAAGCATGGGAAAGGTTCTTTTTGTCATTCAGCTATTATCGTATTTGATGTCGCATTAAATTGCCCATTGGGCAAAGCACTGAAAAGCTAATATGGGAATGCCTTGTTTATAATGTTCACTTTCATCTGTGAATTAAAAAAGCAATTCATCAATAACAAAAACAGTTTAAATGATGTATGAAGTGAACAGAACATTCTGCAACAACTGCTTCTTCCAGATAAGACCCAAGGATAAACTGCATCCACAGGGGGATGAAAACAAGACACCACTGGGTTCCACGAGCAAAAAAGCTCTTTACTTTATCAAGTGCAGTCATTTAGATAAATTATAATCAGGCCAAAAGAAGTCCTGATCTGTACTTCACAATTTTCCCATTAGCACTAAGTAAGGCTGTAAAGTACTGTAATTTGATAACAAGTCCCTTAAATGCCATGCAACGCATACAATTTTCTCCATGAACAATGACATGATTCCCCTAAGATAGGTTTAATAAAGCCAAATGAATCAGTGGTTTCTGTTCGTTATTTATGAAACATTCAGGAACAGCTGCAAGAAATGTACAACTTCCTAAATGGGTTCTGCCTCCAGCAGTTGTGTAGACCAGATGGGAGAGTGACAAGCTCCACTTAATGTGTCACAGCATCAGCTCAGTCATAAAATGGTACCAAACAAATCTCCTTGAAACAGGAGCCACCTGTTTACTATCAATACACCTTCTATTTCTCAGGCAGCAACTAATTTGTGATGTGTAACCTAAAAGAAGCACCCCTTCAACCCCATGAAGCAACCCTCCGCAAATTGGTTTTTCCTTTGCAAAAAAGCAATACCTCACTCTTTATAGTCAACCTCAGGCAGTTTTAAAGCCTTTCATTTATAAAGCTTGCTCACACATTAGTCAGTGTACTATCCCCACTGAGAACTTCCAGGTTAATTACTCCAGTTCAAGTTTGGTTTGTTTCAACTTTTACTCTGTTGTTACTAGAAACAGAAATCTGCATTGTCTTCTGTTTTACCTCAGTGCCAGGGCCCTGGACTGAAAGCCTTAGAACTGGTGTCTGCCCATAGTCATTATTTTGCCTATTCTGAACAAGAATATATTATGTGGGGTCTGTCACAGCTCACTCAGGAAGAGGTGTGAGGGTTCTCCAGATGTCTATAACAGCTTAGAAATAATTGTTTTGGTCTGTGGGGAGAGAGAGGCAGAATAATATAATTAGGAAACATAACCTACATAGAAACTTTCCAAATGTTTATTTCCATAACACAGTGTTTGCTTCATAACCAATATTTCTATTTGTCATGAAGGCTTATTGCAGTGTCCTGTACAGATGGGGCTCTTCCACTTTCCCTTAGGTTTAACAAGAGCCTGGTAGTATAAACATGGAGACCTGAACCAATCCGAACTACCTCTGGGCAACTAGAGGTGTCTAGGCTGAGATTACCACAACGTGTTTTGATTGCTGGAGTTGTGCCTAGATCCATTGTGCTAACATAAACCTTGCCAAAATGTTTGGGAATACATCTCTGATGTTAACACACAGACCCAAGGAGGTCTAGACCCAGAGTTTTCATGTGTATGTCAAGGTTCTCTGACAACTAACAAGCTTTTATTTTAATGATTTGCAAACAAGTCACCTCTGCAGATGTTTAACTACGTAAACATATCCAATCCTGCTGATGTTTTGCTTGGATGGTATTCATTTATAAAGTGTCAAATGCTCCCCATGTCAGCATCTGCTCACTCATGTGCTAACTATTCTATTAGAGGACCAGGATTTCAACCATTTGAAATTATAACTGGTATGACATTGGCAACAGGAGTTGTTGTGATGGATGTCAGCTCACTTTGAAGGGTGATGTTGTTCTTAAAGGGAAACCGCAAGAAAATAGATCAGAGCCTAAAAAGCCATAAGCCTTACCAGTATTAGACAGCATTACTACCAGTATACAGGATTTTCCCAGTATATGTTTTCCAGATAATCGTGGGGTGACGGACTCCATCTAGCTTATGTCTCCATATAGTCACTGCAACTGGTTGTGAGCTCTGTGTACATGTTATCTATTCTTCTGCAGTAGTATCTCTGTTAAATGTTAAAGCAAAAATCTCCTGCAGGCTACCACATCATACTTCTGGAGAGGTAAGTTTGCTTGCTCTCACCTACACTGGCTCTCTTTCTTCAAAAATGTCTGTAAGTGTTAATCCTCACTGATACGTATTGTTGCTCTCCAGATAAATGCAGAGGTCTCCACACATAGGGGATTTTGTTAAAACAGCACTGAAAAATAACCTTTAGGTAAGGATTTTTCTTTTTACAATATTTCTGCTTTTTCACAATATTTTACTCACACTATCTAGTAATTTATTTTTTACACTATTTTTATAATCAGATTATTATGTGGGAAATTCAGCTCTTTAAAAGAACTAATTTTAATAGGACTAGTTAAAAACATAAAAGCAAATATTTTTCAATAAAAAACTATAGTGACATCCATATTTTAAATTAAACAAAGAAAATTATGAAAATTGAAACTAAATATGTCATATCAGCCAGATATATCAACCTATCTTAAATCTAAATATTTCACTTCAGATTATACCTCATGTTCTCCTAAGGAAACAGTGAGTCCCTGTGATTCTTTCTTGTCTTACTTTAGTTCTCTTTCCCATGATGCACAGACCTTCCTGGGTCTGAGCAACATCCTGGGATCTCTAAATGATGAAACAAATGAAATCAGGCCTGACAGCTACAATTCCTGAGAGGCACTGCTATGGATCTGCTGCAGGGGGTGAACTGAGTAGTTCCTAAGAGATGCAGTACATATGCACTGTGGCTATGCATTATGTCAGGTAAAGATCCCCAAACACTAAGTTCTACTTTTGAGTGTAAAAAATATTACTTTCTTACTCAAGACTTGTGAAAATATTCACCCCCTTTTTTAAAATAGAAAAGGTACATAAATACATGACTAACAAAATTTCTTCTATTGGCAACAATTTAGAATCCATGTGACTAGCAACATGAATATACAATTAAATAATATCTAAATAGCATGTAAAAACCCCAACTATTTAAAAAATTATGCATCATAAAATTGCAAACTTGCCTTGCCTATGTCTGACATCTTCACCATGGCTTTGTCTTGATGCCCTCATTGACTCCCCAGCTGCCCTGCTCCTGCACTGGGGGCAGCAGGATGGGCACTAGCCCCCAGTGAGCCAGAGGCATTCGCAGCATCCTGATGATACCCACTAAAAAGCCTTGTGATTAGAACAGGATCTATCCTAGAACACAGAAATTGAAAGCTGTTAGTGGAAATGAGAAGGCAGGAAATATTACTACAGGCTGTTTATTTAACTTTCATATCAAGATAGCAACAAAACAGTCAAGTATCTTTGCTCAATGAATTTATAAAAAAAATTATCAAATGTGAAATAGCCAGCAGAGCCTCAGAGTTGCTCCTAGGATGCATCCTGTGACCAAAGAAATGTCAGACCAGTTTAAAGCCAAATTCCCTAGGTGGTTTGCTTAAAACAAATGTCAGCCTCTAGTGTCTAAACATTTAAGTTTGATCTGGATAACTTCATTGTCAGAAGTTTTGTTTGATCTGGATTCAGTCATGTCCATGATTCTGCTATAGTGTTCCCTTCCAGAAGTTGGTAAGACTGATATCGTTATCCGGTTGTCTGTGTACAGAGTATGATGGTGCCTACTATTCACTGTTTTCCTGAGTGTTAAGCCTGAGCCTGTAAGAAATAAGAACACTGGCCATTGTGGAAAAAACATCTCACAAGAGCATACACATGCTTAAATATTTTCTATTCAGCCAAGCAGTGAGATAGCTATGGCACTAGTTTTCCTGTGCCTCAAATTCTAAAGTCTGTTACACAGCCTGGAAATAACTAACTAATCCTGAGCTGCACCAACTGCAACTTCCCCTGATTTTCAGATATTCTCCCTTTCTTTTACCCCTCCTCAGTAGATCATCAAGCCCAACATGTAATTACACCTATAGCTCCACAGGAGTACAAGAATGCCTTAGAAAACTGTTATGTCCTCCAATAAACTTGCTGTACCAAAAAAAATTTTAAAACCTATCAGCTAGATCTAGCTCCCTGACAGCAAAACCATCTGCTGTCTGTTACCAAATTTATTTTAAACAGCATTGCAGCTGAGAGTCATGATGCTAGCTTAAAAACCTCTGTCCCTGCCAAACTCAGCTGTGGTGCCAATCATTTGTTGTGACTGATCTGCTACACATGACAGAATATGGACAAGCAAACTTTTAAAGACAAGAATAAAAGAACTGAAAAAAGGCACATGGGAAATGCTTTCAAGAACAAGGGATAGCATGAAGGCAGCAACGGAGATGAGTAGAAAAATCAGAGACAGGAAAAGTTAGAGGATGAAAGACAGAAACTCAGGTTGCTGACAGGCAAATCTGAAAACATCTAAAACATTAAAAGCAAATATCATGAAAGATTTCCAGTTATCTAATATTTGTGTAACACCTGTGACAATCTCCCCTCAGAATCTTGAACACAGCAGTGTCTGACATGACACTTCTGTTAGTACTTTATTGTTAATTGACTGGTTTGTACTGTATTGATTTAATAATGTGATTATTAATAACACAGCATACTGACAAGCAGTCTGCCAATATTGCAGATAAAACAAATTGGTTTGTATATAGCGTCCTCATAAGTTATGTCATTAAAAACTGTATGTTAATTAAGTGGACCTGCTGTTTTCATAGAATACAAGTAACATTTTATTGTAATTAATGTTCTTCTTTTTCATGCTGCTAACATCAATTACATAAGAATCAGAAAAGATCCTTCTCTTGATGCTTTTTGACTAGATATCATTAAAAGTCTCTGCACCTTCACAGAGAAGCTCATTTTTAATAACATACAACTAGAGCTCCTTGAAGGTTTCCCTTGTAAAAGATATCCATGTTCCTATACTTCAACTTTCACATAAATTACTAAGTGAACCCAAAACCAACATTTGTTTATTCCTCATAAGAGAAATTTATTTTAAATTTATCTTTTGCTCTCTAATATCACTGACAGTGTCTTTATCTGGACTGACTCAGTACCTTAGAGAAGCTGTAGTCTAGGCACATCAAATTTCTATTCTTCACTAGATCAACTATGTTTCCAAAGATAACTTGTAAAGATTCAAAGTTGCTAGTAGATCACGCATCCAGAAATGTATGTCAGTAGTATGAGCAGGCTTATGTTAAGTGGAAACTTCTTGATAATTTTTATTAGTATTTTTAATGTGCATACTAAATCTCACCAGCAAGTTCCCAAAGCATCCTACAAGCAACTACATTCTGACTCACCAACTGCTGGAAAATACTTCTGAATTATTTACAGACAGAAGTATAATTGCAATATTTACCACTAAACTTAGAGAAAATGGAGAGCTAATATAAATTATTATTGACTACCATTCTGGAACAATTAATGAAGTATATCACATCTAAGAGGATAAAATTTTTTCATGTATAATAGAAACTGCATAAAAGTAAAAAGCGTAGCTAAGCTTGCCCCATACATCTTTGATAAAGTATTTAAAATTCAGTCTCCATTTTCAGGACAAAATATTTCTTTCATTTGCTACAGAGTACCTCAATACAGAGGCTAAGTATATCTCTGTATCAGCTTTGTAAACCTTCTTTATCAGTCAGACTTATTTTTGTTAGACATCATCTGGCAAGATTTGGGCACCATTGTACTGTGCAGTGAAATAAAATAAAAGATGCAGTCAGTGCTGTGAATTTCCCTCTAATGTTTTTCTTATTGATGACTAATAATTAATCCATTATTTCATGAGCCAAATGTTTGCAACAGTTCATCTCAAGAGCCTAAATAATTAACCATTTGTTGACTAGATTGATATTGGCCTTGTCAGCACACAGGGGATTTTTCATAGCTTGTGTTTCCAAATCTCTAACAAGGCTTTCTAAACTATTGACACATATTCAATCCAACCCTGGAGTCCTACCCTTCTAAATCAAGGATAATGCACAAATTCTGGTTTGCTCTACCAATTTTATTTTCCGTTCTGCTAAGACCTGTCAGTCATGGCTTTTTAAAGTGACATAAAGCATCCTTCATTTATAATGTTCTGTTTAGTGTTCTTAGTTTCCATAGAGATGTCAAAGCCCTAAAGGTTTACTTTTGCCACAGTTCTGAAAGGTGTCTGTTGGGGCAGCTCATTCAAAAGACTTCATTGGTCCACCCTATAAAACAGACCTTTTTACTTGAGTGGGTAGCAATCCACATACTGCAATAATCTGACATCTGTAATTGCTCCCTGAGAGATCAACCATGGTCCTGCTCCCCAAGAACAGAAGTGGAAGAGGTCCTGTTCTTGCCTGTAAATGTCTCAGTCCAGACAAATGAGCAGTGAATGCTCAGGGGAGCCCATGTACATGAGCCAGAATAGCTTCAGTTACAATGCTGGCCTGAAACTGGAATTATTTGTCATTTGCTATAAGTTTTTATATCATGGCTTGACTTCCCATCTGATTAATATTGGTGTAGAACTGGAGCCAGCCAGTGGACGTCCCACCATTCTCTCAGTAGAATGACTGGCATATGTGAGACCCAAAACTTGAACTGTGTTCATTTTTAAAATGGTTAATCTGACTGTCTAATTTTGTAAGATATTTTCTCTACTTTCTTGTAGAAAATATTCCTATGAATGATACCATTTTTAGAGCTGCAAAGATATAGGCCTTTGTTAGCTTGTGTCACAGTCCTCACACACAGCAGGCATGAAGAGAGTAAGCATGAGCTTCCTGACAGAACACAGAGATTAATTTATCTTTGCCACCTCCTTAATTTGAGAGAACAATGTTGAAAACCTACTTTATGTACGCCTACGCTATGTCAGGCGCACGAACAGAACTTTAGTCTTTTTAAAACTAGAATAACAGATCATTTCATTACTCCTTCAGACACTTAGACATCACTCATAAAGAACATTGTACTGTTGAAAGCTTCTGCATGTGCTTACAGTATGAATATAAAATGTGTGGGTTTTTTTCCTTTTGGAACTACTTTCTTTTCTGCAAAGAGGACACAGCCAATGAATCCACCACAGAATTTACTAAAAACACTTTCTGAAAGTCAAATCATGGGAGTCATGCCAAGTTATGCTCGATCCCATCAAGCAGCTCTTCCATATGAATGGCTTGTGTTAACCCAGAGGTGGAAGTAGTGCTAGTAAGACCATATGCTAATTCATGAAAGATTGTGCAAGTGATAGTTTGCCTTTAGGCTGATATTTGGCAAGAACCTGAAATGCATCCAAAAGCATACAACTGCTTCTCTTATGTCTATTACAGTATTATTTTAGGAGTAGAATCCTGAGAAAACCATTAGAATCCACATACTGCAAATGAGCAGTTCTCTCTTCCCTTTCAGCAAATAAAAAAACTGGCTCCTTGAACAGCTCCTCATATATCCTCAGAATTTCCTTTCTTTTAGCTTTTTTACTGGATCTCCAATCTCGTTAATCTTAAACCAATAGCAGTAGCTCACATACCTGTTACTGCACTGGAAAGAAATGTGGAATCCTAAAGCTCTTTGTCATTATAGGGTCATTTTCTTTCATGCAGCAGCATGACCACTTGCAACCACACCATGTGAGGGTGTACTCATGTACTCAGATGGAGATATATTCATATTCATGTCAGTCATCTTCATTGTCAAACAAGAATCTATAAGTCAGTTAGTAAGACTACAAAGCGGTATGCAAAATATTCTTTTCAAACAGTATGCAAAATATTCTTTCCATATCAGTGCCAGGCTTCACACATTATCATTTTGACCATAGCTATTTTCAAGGACTGATCAAGCTCTATCCCAGATTTCTTGGCTGTCCTACTACCTCTGCAGTGCTAGACCTGCTACCTGGAGTCTAAAGGTAGCCCCTGCTGCCCTCTCTTTTAATTTTCATAACACGGTGATCCCCATTTCATAGCTCACCAATAACACATGATCTGCAAGATATAAAGTGAAATGTGAATTTAAATGGCAAAAGTGAGACTGATGGGAAGACCAAAGTATGAAGGTATCGGAAATATGTTAGTTGCAGAGATTCATTGTTTATGGACTGCAATAATTAGAGATCAATGCCTTAAATGTCATGCTTTTTTTTTTATATGCGTGACTCAGGGTCATGTATTATTTTCTACAACACTTTTCTAGCTGTCAGGCAGAACTGTCCAATATTACCCTGGAGACAGACTACCAAGTTCATTAGCAGGGGGTACAGTGGTAAGCTGCTCTGTGCTCCTGAATTTGAAGCTGCTTCTGTGGATGTGTCTCTTGAAAGCTGCTGAATGTTCCTCTTCATTTGCCAGAGTTAGTACAGATTATTTTTTTCATCTCTCTCTGCATTAAGTCACCAGAGGTCAACTCTCATTTACTGCTCATTACTCAAATTCTCTCTCAAAAGATTGGGGGGGGGCATTTATTGGATTTAAAGTACAACAGATGAAGCATACTGCTCAGCAATCTTGTCTTCCAGTAACTCATAAAAAGACAGGTCCTACTGTAAATCAGTTATTTATAGAGATCACTGTTATATTTGCTTTATCTCTTTTGCACATCTCTATCCAGTGCTCAATAGCATATTCCTTGTTCAGCCTGTTTCTTGCCTCCTGATATTTTAGCAGACGTTTGACATGGAGCGCTATTGCTTAGACTGCTGCTTCTCCAACGCTTAAAACATGCTAAAATGTTTTTCACATATTATTGTGATTTAAGTTGTTCTTCACAATGTACACTATGGAACTGGGCCAACTGCAAAGCATATAGGAATGATACTCATCAAAGTCTAACATGTTTTCTGTGTTCCCCTGTTTGCTATATTCTGGTATCTTTTAATCCAGGTTTCTCACATTGTTTATGAAGGGGAGGGAACTGAGAGAAAATACACAGCTAGCATAAAAACACCGTGTGCATGAAAAAAGTAATGTCATATCATAGACCATAGCAAAGTTCTTCACTATAGATGCATGTTGGTGATTTTAAAGAAAAGATGTAGTATCTCCAAAGAGACTAGAAATAACTGATCAACACTGACAAGTCTCATTTCTTTGGATTTCCACACTTAAGAATATTTTGACATTAAAAATTTGCAGAATGAACTGAAATTCCCTCTATATGCTCCATTTATTAGAAAACAATGAAGAATTCAGAAAAGACAGGAAGACATTGATAGTCCAGTTCCAGCTCACACTGGTCTATAACAGTTATAGCTGCCATGGCAACTTTGGCCCACAGATTTTTTCACTAATCAGACAAGGATACAACATCAAATATATTACATATGTGTAAACATCAATGCCCAAGTATCTTAGAATGTAATTTGTTCGCTGTCTTTATTTATACAGGCACAACATAACTGTTATAGTATCTGCAACATCACATACTTCACATCACAATAGCAATTTTAACCTTACATATATATGTCATTCAAGTGTTATTTTTGTCCCTTACTTGCTAAAACTCTTATTAAAGTCACAGAAGTACCTAAACAGCAAAAATGACATACTGTATCAGAATCTGCACTCAGTTGAATGGGCTTGGTAATAGACAGAATTATTCTGTAAATTATCAGGGTAGTATTGTTATCTTTCTAATAGCTAAACAGAATTCCTCAGTATTTCAGAGCACTAGTAACTGCCTAAAGACTTCACTGAAATACTGACTTTGGAATATAGGTTAGTTTTTAAAAGCCTAGCATTTAATTCTGTAGCCAGAGAACTAAAAGCTCAATGATACATTAGACAACATATTCACTGTTCATTGTTCCGTCGACAGGGCTGTACATTATCTGAAGACAATGAACATATCAGTACCATAAACTTGAATAAAAGAGCTGAAGTAGGAAAAAATGCTGAAATGTGGGCTTGACCTCTCCTAGGATCACATGGCTATGGTTGTAATAGATGGAACCAGAAATAATAGCATTTTGAGGCCAGGAAATAAAAATGCTACCCACAAAATGGATGGTAAGTCACAAGATGCTAACCAAATAATTTACATTGTTTTCAAAGTTCATCTACAAACAGAAATAGCAGGGGACAAAGAAATATCAACAAAACCAACATTCAAAATGTATGAAAGAATATTTTAGTTCTTTTTCTGTAGCTCTGGATACAGCATCCATTTGTAGTATATTCCTAGTGTTTAGAGGTATGATTAAGATTTGCATTTCTAGGCTCGGTCCAAGACTCACTTAAGTCAATAAGAATTTTTTCTTCAGTAATAGTACCCTACGGATTCTGCTCTAGATGTTTTCTGGATAGCTATATGCCTATAGCAAGGCATGATAAAGACTGTGCAGAGAGTGTAAAAGTGTGTGTATTTGTGTGTTATACAAGAAGAGGTACTGTTTTCCCTGCCCCGTAAGCTATGAAGCAGCACAGGATCTTTATAGATCAGGTTCTGCCAACAAATGCAAAAAAATGTCTGCCAGTATATATTGTGTTTCTTCTCAACTGTATGAAACACCTTTTCTTCAGTAAACATATTACCTTGTTATAAAGTAGACTGAAATTATGCTATCCTTCTCTATATATTTGTACAGCTACATACAAAAATGAAAGGGAGCCAAGCAAGAAATAATTGCTACTTCACAGCAGTATCACTTAAGAATATTGGGCAACAATACTCTTTCAAGCAGCATGATTCAGGAACATTTAATTCAATTTTTAGAAAATAATTAAGCCAATTATCATGAAAAGGTCAAAAGCCATTGGACTTGCCCAGAACCATCAGAAAATGGCATACTGAATTGAAGCCACAGGAAAGCATAGATAGGCAAAACTTAGTGCTCTCAGATCTAATTTGGTAAGAATATCAAGATCATCTTTCCTTCACTTGAAAACCTGGCTTAGTGCAGTTAAAAGCTAGAAGTATGATGCACTCAGCTGGTTATTTTTATGGCAATTATAGTCTTACCATAATATTATAATTAGCAGAATCTGTGTCTGTCCTTTCACTTCTGAAAATTCCTAGATTTGTTTTCTAGACATAGAAAGGTAATTATAACAAAATATAACAATACAAATTACAGCAATTTCAATAAGCTTAAATTCAAATATAAATTTAGTCATAAAAATCTGAAGGCTATTTCCCATGACATAATTAGCACAGATTAAAAAATCTATAAACAGGCCAGTGTAAACCTATCACAGCTGTGAAAGATGACAGTGGCAAAAAAAAAGTGGTAAAATCAGAAACAAAATCTGCAACTTTTCCAAATTGTATATCAGTCAGACAGCCTTCACCTCACAGAATCTGTGCTGAATCACAGTTTCACAAAATTCTGTTTTGAATAAAAAATGCTTCTCTTTACATTACCCATGTGACTTTTGGAAGAAAAGTCATGCAATAGACCAGATTACACCCAGGGGAGTAAAGAACATAGAAGGAAAGTGCTTTGTAATTATATCAAAGTAAGGGTGTGCAAACAGCATTTACTTTCCTGGATGGCCACACAAGCTTTTACTGAGAGCACCAAGCAGTGCAGAATCAGCAGTACAGGTGACTGTTCCAAGGTAGCAATGCAGGATGCAAAGCACCATTATACACTGCTTCTATCTGGAAGAGGTAAAGCAAGAAAAGCACCATCTTCTGTGGTTTCTGGCCAACTAATGTAGCAGATTCTGCAAAATAGATGTGAAAGTTTTGATGTGAAATATTTATTTTATACATACGTTAGAGGAGAGGCAGCAGAGCAAAAAAAATGGAAGTCATGAAAAGTGTGGAGTATGACTAGGTACTAGAAACACAGTCCTCAAAGATACAATAATACAACTATTATTTTAATTTACTTTGTAATCTCTTTTCTGCCAGAATCCTTTGGTAACTTAAACTTCCCTCAGAATCAGAGGGCACTCAAAATCACCTTCCTACCTCCTCATTAACTCCTGAATCCCACTCTTCACCACCAGTCCCTTACTCAACTTAAAATTATGTATGTTCCAGAAATAAAAATAATTTTTTCAAACTCAACCCTATACACATTGTTTTGAAATCAGGGACATCACCATAATTTATTTACTCCACTTAAACAGAAAATACAACTTTATATTTCCATCCTACTACATTTTTCTTTCAAATTTCCATTTTTCTTTTTTATTTTCTCCCTGGATTTAGTTTCTACCAGGGTACCCCAGGGTAATAAGGCACTGTCAGGACTGAAGTACCAATCAGAGCTGCAAAGAAGCAAATGGGGTTTGTAAGCAGCACCAACTCCATATACTAGAGACCCAGTAGTCTACCCTAGCCACAGCTTTGCCACTGACTTACTGTATGAGCTTAGTCAAGTGGCACAATCACAGTTCCTCAGCTGTCCTTTGGAAAGCGTTGTCTAACTCTAAAATAAAAACTGTTGCACATGCATGATAATTTCAAGTCTTTATTTTAACACATAACCCTCTTAAAGTCTTATACAAATGCATGACAGCATAGACTCCAGTCATCATGGAGAATAAAGGGCTCTCTACTGTGGAAATGTTGAGTTTGGTTTCTGATCATCCTACTTGCATGTTAAGGAAAAAGAAACATCCTCAGGGAAGAATGTCTACTGGTTTAGGAGGTTTTAAAGTTACATGTTCTCCACTCCCTCTCCCTCAGACCTAATCAGCATGTCCTATATTTAAGACAGAAAATGTAATTTCAGTCAAACAATTTAAATTGGTCACATAGAACTTAGAGCTATCAGTTTTGTTGAAGCCCCGGGTGAATGGCACTTCAGCTCTATCAAATTCAGCTCCAGCAGTGAGCACCAATTCTCTCAAGGTTATTTTCTATCTGTAATGTAACCCAAATCCATCAATTATATAAACTCCTTTGGGTTAAAAAGTTGTAATAAATTGTCCTAGCTCTAAGAAGATGAGTTTGATGAACCTGTCAGTATTACTAGAACTTCTAAGCTGTGAATATTCTGACACATCCTGATACTCAGAACACACTACTAAAGGCTCAAACTTTAGCAATAAATGTACGGTAACTATGGGACCTTCTACGGGGTACTCTTAGCCAAGGCAAATGTTTAATTCCCTCATTATCTTTGCCTCTGTGCAGCTCAAAAAAATAGCCTAATTCTCAAACTAAGATTTGGGAAATAATGCGTATATGTGCTGAGAAGACTGTATTTTCATATAATTCATTATTGAAGAACACAGATTAATTTAAATCCAGCAGTTTTTGAATCTTGCAATGTATTCAAACTGTTATGGTACACTACTTTTTTTCTAAAGCAATCCAGGCAACAGCCAAGGTCTTCAGTATCATCCCCCCATGGTCTATTTAACAGCAAGACAAAATTCAAATAGGAGGGTTATTCTGGAGGATGAGGAATCTCTAACAAGGGAATCTAAGTATTAGAGCAGCTTGGCCAGAATTCTGAAAGGCTGTTTGTGAGGGTGATATGAAAAATCAAGTTCCTATTTTGTGCTACATTTTCCTAAGGGGAAAAAGAAATAAGGTCTCATCCTGCCCTACTGGCTCATACCAGATAAAGACCAGAGGGAAATCAGTCAATATGACAGAAATCTCCCCAGAAGATCCTTTTGCATATTATTACGTAAACATTAATTTAGTCCAGTTTTGTAAGCTTCCTCACCCTTTGTTCCGCAGCAATTTTTGTACCCTTTCACCATTTCAAATTAAGTTGAGATGAGCATCTAAAATGTGCTAAAATCCCTGTGAATTTGGTAAAATGCAGTAGCATATAAGAGAGATGGAAACTCTCAAGTGTCTCTTCTGGCAGAGAGGCTACAAAATTAGTTCATCCCTTTTGGATGCAAAATGATATACACAACAGTTCACCTTGGGATATAAACCCATAGGAAGCCAAGCTTCAAACTTTCCACTGCTTATAAAGAAATTGTTGGGGTTTTTTTCTTGCAAATTGCTGAACTTACCCTGCTTCTTTCAAGTTGCCCCAAATCTCTGCAGCAATGCTGTTTGAAGAGGCTGCTCAAGAAAACATAGACCCTTCTTGCACCAGCGCCGCCTCAACACCTGTTTTTGGGGTGGCATTCCATTTCCAACATTCACATAAATCATGCCCACTTCCCCAGGGAGTCTGGTGTTTTGCTAACACAGGGAATCAAGCTCTATCTTTCCTCAGAATCAGTTACTTCATGAGTAGCAATACTCCCATATGATACTGATCATATATTTTCACTTTTTGCCCAAGCCGATGCAGCACTCAGCCTCCACCTGAAACCTTTCCTTGTGTATAAGCATTAACGGTTCAGCTATTTGCTCTTTATTCGTTTCTCCTCATGAAACATAGTATTTTTGCCAGATGAAATAAGGATCTCCTGAGGTAGCTGGCCCCAGATCTGTAAACTGTTAACACAATTTTTATTAAGGGATGGTCATTCTAGTGGGCTTAATGGACCCTTTGACATGGGTAAAAGCTTTCAGGGGACAAGTTTTCAGGAGGGGGAGTTTATTTGCAATTTATAGAGACACTGGGGGATTCTCATGCCTGCTCAACTCTTTCATAATATTTGACTCCCTTACATAATTTCCCAGTGAGGTTCTTTTTCTCCTTGTCTGTTTCCTCTCCTTTAAATTCTTTACAATGCCTTCATCACTTGAATTCCCTTTCCTCACACAATTAATTCCCTTCATTTGGATATTTCTCTCTTTCCTAACATGGATTCTGCTTTCAAAGATAAGGGTAGTTAAATATAGATTACATGGAACAGATTTGTCCAGGTCACATTACTCTTTAGAGGACAGGTGGAGGAGACATTTGTGCTTTAATATAATAGTAAATACACACAAGGCAGTGCTCCCAGAAGCACAGCTACACATAACACCAGATTGCTGGCAAATGACAGACAGACTTTATCCTGAATCCTCAGTGGGAAGCTCAAATCTGTATTTTTTAAATCCATCTGGAGTATTCAGTACCCTCGGTGTAATGAAGCCAACACAGGAAGAATGTGAAAAATGTGGGAATGAGGGTTGGTTTTTTTCCCTTTGCCTCTCATTCCTTTCTTCCTAAAAGTTCCAGCTCCCAATTAATTATAGATATCTGCTCCTCATAATGACAGACAACTTTTTTTTCCCCATTGGAAAGTTTGGCTTAATTACTTCTGACATCTCAGTCAGCACACTGTGAACTTGCTCACAATTTTGCAGCATTTAAATAAATAAATGAACAAACAAATAAATAAATAAGTAGTCTATTTCCCTGGCAGCTAACATAGTTTGGCTTCATGGTAACACAGATCACACTGGGAAAAACATCATGAATAAACTGTTCAACCAGCAGTGGAAGAGCAGGCAGACATAATCTCTACCTTATTTACCATAAGACATCTCTCAACCCAACACACACAAATATATTTTAAAGAAAGTGCATTCATATCCTCATGTTCTTGTTCAGTAAGGACCAACATAAATTTAGAAGGAGGAAAGGAGACTGAGGTAAGAAACCAAATTAATGGCCCAGGTTTAAAAAGAAAAGAGAGAGATGTTCCCCTGACCACTATCAGCCCAGGAGGGCTGCTGAGTCCAGTGTGATGAAAGGTCTACAGTAAGTGAAAGGGACAGCTGTGAATTTGTGGTGGTTTGAGCAGCCATGGGATTGTGGAAATCAGCAGTAAGAAATGTGGATAATGGCACAAGCAGTTGCCCAAGGGAGACTCAGAGAAAAAGGATTAATGACCATCGAGACCTGCTCCCCTTCCACTCCTTCCCTGAAATGCCAAACTGCTGAGCGAGTTATCAATCAAGAATGTGAAATACATTGGTGGATTGATTGGGTTTGATACAGTGGCAGCCAGCTACACTTTTGAACACTCCTTGAAAACAATTTTTACTGTGCAACGCTGGAGAAAGCCAACAAATAATAAACCTGTCAGAGTACTCACCAAGTGCTCGTAAATACTAAAGCTGCTGCAGTGCCTTGCAGCTGCAAATGGGAACCATTCCAAAGCCTGAAAAATTGTCAATACTTAATCGTTGCATCTGATATCAATTCTAATTTAAACTTCTACTCTCTTTTCCGCATGTCTTATCTTCCCTCAGCAGAAAGCACAAGAGTTTTAATAAAGGGCATGCTGATGGCTTCCTTCTCTTTTAGTGGGAAATGCATAGGCTTCCTTTCAGCCACACTCCTTTTCTCCCATAATTTATTCTGTTCTTCTGAGCCCTTTATTTTGAATGCCCAATTCAGGCTCAAATGTTTTTAAATGAGAGAATGAGTCTATATACTAATCAAAGACAACTGCACAGCCTTTACTCAGGCAAAACTAAGTCAGCGGGACTTTGCTTGACCAAAGGTAGATTGGAAGCTCAGAGTCACAGTATTTTATCTTGCCTCTGCCATAGATAAAGCAGGAAGTTTTCATTTTGTATCAATAACTTCTACAGTGGAGAAAGGACTACAAAAAATAGACCTTGATATCTATAGACATGAGCCTGTACAGAAGATGGTGATTTTGCAGTATTTTTTGCCTTACATTTTGTATACTAGGCCTAATGAAGTCCTGATCATTCAGTTTTAAAAACATCATTTATAAAAATCCTCATCAAACACAAAAGCTGTAGAAAATATGCAGCCTTTTGCTATAGGTGTTAGAAGTGTCTTTCATGGTTTGTAGACAGAACTGTGTCCTTTTGTTTTCCACTTCTCTTCATCAGTGGATTCCAACAAAATCTTCACTGAGTCCAACAAAAAGAGGCATTGCTACTATGACATGTGAAATATCTCTCAATAATTTTTCTTTTTTGACTGTCAAAGGGTACATCACAGTAGATTAATCCCCTTCTATACAGATCAAAAAGGCACAGTCTGGACTTGAATAAGGATCATATGATTTCAGATAGTATTTCTGTGGTTTTGTAGTACTTCCTTTTACAAATAACTCTTCAGAATCTTTAAAAATCACAACTTACGATTCTGGAAAAAATGCCAGGTTTTGTCAAAACATGGGGAATAAATTGCTTGACAACATAGGAAGAGCCACAGTCTCACATGAAAGATCCAACCAACCGAGTCTTCTCTATCAGTGGCCAACAGGGGAGGAGCATGAATTAAATGCAGCATGATCCTACTCCTCTTACATGCTCCTGTCAATCAACAATAAGCTCCTTAAAAAAGATCTGTATGCTTTCTTGCAAATTCTGTGTTTGTGTACAATAGAGTGAACTGAACATTTTAGCTTGGGACAGTGCTATAAGTGTCTCCTTGACCTTGATGTAACTGCCAAACTTCTTGACTGGCAAAGACTCTCTAATGATCCCCAAGGTTCTCATATTCCATCTGTCTGCTGTCTACAGCTTCCTAAAGACTACCCTCCTTCCTCTTGTCTTGGTTTCCATGACTCCTGAAAGATATGTTCAAAGCATAGCTGGCAAATTCACGGAGGTTGGCAAGAATAG